>NW_027508824.1:95000-240000 GCF_051911475.1 Siphateles boraxobius | reverse complement strand
TGAAATACTGCAAGATGATGGCCGGCTGGTCACAGGACCCGAGCCACTGACATAAAAGTACTTTTCTAGGTTCTCAAATGAAACCCGATCGAGTTAAAGCAAAAGTTACACTGAAGACTTATGATTTGTACACACGACAGCGACGACAAGTTCTGAAGCCGGCTTACCCGCTAGATACAAGTCATTGGTTACATGATAAATATCAGGGTCAATAAACAAGTTGATGTCCAGAGAGAAAAGTTATGAAGGTTTTTTTAAGGATTTGAAAATGTAACATTTTCAACAAATATATATTTTAATGTTTTTTAAATATTATTTTAACATATTATCAGTAAACACTGCATTTTTTTAACATTGGAAATCATTTGTGATATATTTTTTAGTTACCCTAAAAAGGGTAAAAAGTTCTTTTCAGGCTAAAAAAATTCACATTTTTAACTATTAATTATATATTTTTTAAAATACAACAGATTGACTGATAAAAGACTTATGCCCATTCACAATGAAAGCAAGAGACAACAAAGTATATTATATACCATCATTAAAGTTAAATATTAAAACATGAAATAGTTATTATTATTATTTAAAATAAGAAAATAAAAAAAACATTCTTTCGTAAATACATCGAGTTAAAAGTGGCAATTTAAATAATATTAATGATAATATAATTGACACAGAAAATTGTTCTGCTTGTCTTTACATGAATAATGACATTTACTGTATCTGCATCTATATCTCATTCCTGACTGGCGTTTTGACACTCTTTATCGAGTAAGGCGATGCGTTTTAATAATGTACATGCTTATTTACAGTGTCTGTTTTTATTGAGACGCCACAAGAATCAGGAATTCTTGCCATGCCGAACACGATCCATATGCAAGTGCTTCCAGCGTTTCATGCCGAACACGATCCATATGCAAGTGCTTCCAGCGTTTCAAACTGGGGGAATGTTTCCCGAGGTGCCATCCTGTAAAAGTGTGCATTCTCCCGGTTCACGGCTCACTTTAGCACACAGATTCACACTATCGCTGCGCATTTCCATCAGTCAGACCTATGCGGTGTAAGTTTAGGATTTTAGTCGAGACCACACAATGGCGCCCAACTCGTTCAACTAACACTCCAGCAAATCACTTTCCAGCTGTCCGTGACATAAACCTTTGTGGCCCAGATCCTGGAAAATCATTTTAATCGTGTGCTGATCCACGGTCCCCCCCTCGCCCCCGAGGTCCTGCCGAAGGCTCCAAGGCATGGTGGGTTAAGCTGCAGATTCTCGAGATTCCCCACAACATAGCAGCGATGCTTTAGAGAGTTTCTGCAGCTTGTTATAGGAGATGCCTGGGATGCTTCTCCCAGTGTATATTTTCATTTACTCTGAGTGCTTGGCACACTCGCTTCATAAACACAAGCCTAGGTACACATAGACAGAATTGTTGCTTTGCACTCCATGTGATGAAAGAAGTTATTCATTAACATATCTAATTTACATAGCTGAGAGGTGATATTTAGGACCCCAAGGAGCAACGGCCAGACAGATGATGGTTTCTTAAGAACCCGTAGCAAAAGTTACTTTAACAGCGATTTAAAATTAAATCAGTGACTTTCAAGAACATAGAATCTTATCAAACCTAAATTTTCTTATTTCTTCTTATGTTTCTGATGTTCGCACTGAAAAGAATTGGACTTTACTAACCCATGAAATCTGACATTTGCTCATGATTCAGTTCAGTTGAATCAATAATTATGGAAATGATTTTTTTTCTCTCTCAAATATTTCACCTCTGTATAATTTTCCTTATTTTTAAATCACGACACTACCGTTCAAAAGTTTTGGGTCAGGAAGATTTTTTGTTTGCTCGTTTGTTCGTTTGAAGGAAATTCATTGCAATTTATTCAGCAAGAACGCATCAAAGTAAAGACGTTTACATCGTTACACAAACTTTCTATTTAGAAAAATGCTGTTCTTTTGAACTTTCTATTCATCAGAGAATCTTGAAAAAAAGGATCACGATTTCCACAAAAATTAACTGTACTCAGCATTGATAATAAATATTTCTTGAGCATCAAATCATCATATTATACTGATTTCTGAAGGATCATGTGACACTGAAGACTGGAGTAATGATGCTGAAAATTCAGCTTTGATCACAGGAATAAATTACATTTTAAAATATATTAAAATAAAACAAATTGTCATTTTAAATTGTAAAAAATATATATCATAGTAGTACTGTTTTATTCTAGAATTCTTTCAAATACATAAAAAAAGAACTTACTGATCACAAACATTTGAATGTTAGTGTATACTGTGTATATATATATATAATTTTTAAGTCATGATGGAACATTTCTTTTTCTTTTCCCCTTCCAGGTGACAGTGTTCCCCTGCGGTCTATGGTCTCACGCCGCCTGTTTTTGTGCACCCAAACTGTGTGTCCCATTCTCCCCGTGTCTGTCATGCACCTTGTTTCCAAGTATGGCCCCTATGAGGGACTGTCACTGGGGGCCCTTGTGGGAAATGAATGGCGACAGAGAAGGGCAGAAACGACAGGACAGCTGCCTCTGTCAGCACCGGGTCAGACTTCAGGCACTGGGTGGCTTTAGTGCTCCACCGTACGGACCTTACATTTGTTTTTCTGCCAATACGATTCTGCTGTCATCATCTGTCTCTCATTGGTTTACATTATTCTGCTCGGCCACACACACACACGCAGTTAATGAAATGTTCTAAAAGCGAATTTCAATTATTTACACTTGAGTTGAGTACGCTTGTTCACTGTTCAAATTTGAAAGAAATGAATAGCCTAATTTTATTCAGCAAGGACCCACTAAATTGATCAAAAGTCACAGTGAAGACATTTATAATGTTACAAAAGATTTCCATTTTAAATTAAAGTTGCATTCTATTCCTCAAAGAATCCTGGAAAAGTATCATAGTTTCCTTTAAAATTAAGCACAACTGTTTTCAAGATTTTCAAGAAATGTTTCTAAAGCAGCAAATTAGCATATTAGATGCTGAAAATTAAGCTTTGCCAAATAGAAAACTAAAGAAAATAAATCCAGCCTTAAGCGTAAGAAACTTTAAAACATTAAAACATGTTACCGACCCCAGAAATGAACCTTTGAACAGAAATGTACATTTAAGTAAGAACTTTACATTAAAACATTGTTTTATAATGTTACACTGTAAAATAAGTTGCTGCCAGTTTTAAGTCTTTTCAACTTAAATTACATTAAACCTACTTGAAAAATGAGTTAAATCTTGTATAACTTATAAATTGCCTAACTTATTTTGACGAGGTAAAGCAACGTAAAAACATGTTATCATAAATTATTGATCATATGATATGTTTACAGTGTACTAAGGGAGCCGTGTGTATTAATATGAATTGTGTATATTGTGTCATCATGTATATTAATATGATATATGTATATATATATATATAGGACATTAAAACTATTTTCTACCAACACAGCGACATCTTGACTAAATACAGTAAAAACTAATGATAAAGATACACTATGAACTATTTTAACTGTTTCTTTTACTTAAAATGCATCTCGCACCATTAGCGATGTTCAAAAGTTCAAAAGTATATTGACAATGTGTGAATCGCAGCGAAGTAGTATACGGTATACTTTCATAGGTCTGTCACCATTGAGACAAATGTGCATTACACATTCAGCTAATTATGTGAAGTACAATCAATCAAACTGAACAATCAATCAAGTGACATACAGTACATTAAAAAATGTATACGTTCATAAACTTTAGAACAGTAAAACAACAATAGTTTCGGTTCTTTTTTTTATATAAATGACCTCGCAAAAGCTGTGCTTTTCTAAAGGCAGAATGTTTAGGTTGTAAAATCTAATTACTGTTTAAAAGCTAACCATTAGATTTAATGTAAAATAATGATTTTCTTTTTTGTGAGTGTGAAAGAAATGTGTTTTGTTTTCTTGCAGAGATGTGTGCTGTCCCACAGCCCTAAGATGTAGAAATAAAAACTTCAATAGAGAGTTCAGAGAGCAAGGACATGTCTGCCCATGTGATCAAACCATGTTAGATTGTGTTGCATTGTCCACCAGGAGCCCAAACGCACATGCGCGCAAGCTAGTTGTCTTTCCTGTGAGTTTCAATTAACCAACACTGATAATGTTATAGGACTCCATTCATGACTTCACAAAAAGCTTTGGCCTGAGGGTGTCCTCTACTACCCAGAACCCCACTCTCAGCTGTCTCCCAAATCACAGGACCCAATGATGATGGACGGCACATGACCATGACTCCACAACCTAGCGCTCCGCTATCCTCACCGCCGCACGCCTTTGTTGGAAGAGAGTGTGTGTTGTTACAAGCGGACCACCCTAATTTTAACCGCTAATGGGCCTGACCCTGCCTGGATCCAAGTCCCTGCCAGAAATAGCCCACCGACTGACAGTCATGGGTTTGACGAGGAGCCAAAACACATTTGAGTCGGGTGGAATTTGTTGCCCCTGTGAAAATGCAGAACTAATATCTTCCTCCTCGATTTTTGCCTCTTCACGACCGGTCCGGCTTCAGCCCCTAAATGCATCTTCGATTGGAAAGTTGACGGTACCAGCATTTCTGAAGTATATTCTGTAGACGGTGCATTCAAACACTCTCGTTCGTGGTTGTTTAAATGCTCTCTGAGCAACAAAGATTTCTATTTACAGTGTGTTTTTAAAAACATTGAGCATTATAGCCAATCACAATCATTTCTGTTGAGTGGATGAACGCAATGGCCAATCAGAGGGGCTAGTCAGTGTGTTCGTCAGAATCCGCTTACCGCTGAAAACGCACAAGGTTTTCTTTCAACCAACAAAGTGTAAACACAATGTAAATAAGAGATTCATTGCACATTTAAGACAGCTTTTTTATTCTAACGGGAGTTTTCGCGACAGTGCAGAATTCAGTGAGTTTAAGCTTTAGAGATTGAGAGCCTTTATAAAGGGAGGCACTTCTCTTGCTTTCTGTTTATTCCCCATTCACAATCTGAATACAAGTTGAGTTATTCATGCTGTTAAATATAACTGCAGTTTCTGGATTGACAACCTTATTTAGATACGCAACTGAATCAGAAACTACGATGACTGACACTGATAGCCGGATGAGACTAAACAGGACAAATTGTTTTAAAAATACTCAATTCAACATTTTGCTCTTGTACCGAAATTGATAATGAGAAATTTTACTGGTATTAGTAGCGACTACTGAAATGTTGGTGCCGTGACAACACTAATGGGCAGTGGCCACAGAAATGATGTCAAGATAGAGTAACTGTTTTTAGTTTTTTTGCCATTGGTTTGAGTTTACTTTAGTTCTAAAATGTCTTTCAGCAAATAAGCCTGCAAAGAATCTGATTGCTATGACAATATACGCATTTGATGCTACTTCCTGCCATTCTCTCAGTTAGGGCTGCAAAATATGTCTGAGTAAATAAGATATTGCTATATGCTGTGATCGTTAAATCGCAAATTTGATTGACTGTATATGCGCTGTGATTTTGAAGCACAGCACTGTGATTAATTCACAAACATGCAGCTCATAAGTACGGTATAATGTACATCTAGACGGTTGTTATCTCAGAATAAACCTCGACAGGGTGATCAGGACCCCGACGTGAAGCCTATTCGAAATATTTAATTGGGTCTTTAAACGCAAAGCTTCCGCGGAGAGAGCAGCTGCTAGCACGGCAAGATCAAACTAGATGGAGATTTAATCGACCACTTACACAGCATAAAGACTCGGTTACTAACGTAACCTCGGTTCCCTGAGAGGAGGGAACGAGTATTGCGTAAGTAGCTTACGCTATGGGAAAACTCCTTTTCTCAAGAATATTTAAGTCTTTATGTAAAACGCATTGCAGCTGCACAGCTGACAGCAATGAGCGAAGGCAGCTCGGTCATTGGCTGTGCTGCGGCAACTTGCTCGAACCAATGACGGGGCGACTCTGAATGCGCGACCAATGAGCGCGCTTCGCGCCCGCGCGCGTCAGAGCCCGCCAAGATGGGCGTGGCCAAGAGCTATTTATTGGGCGCCCCGTCATGAGAGTTCTTTAGGTTAAAACGACTGAAGCGAACTAACCAAGCACAAGCACGGCAGCTTACGCAATACTTGTTCCCTCCTCTCAGGAAACCGAGGTTACGTTAGTAACCGAGTCGTTCCCTTTCGAGAGGTCTCTCCTATTGCGTAAGTAGCTTACACTATGGGAACACCATGCAAAACACCGTGCGTGCTGAACTTTGCCTTATGATAGCCAGAGGCAGGTGCCTGAGCTGAAAAGCAAAGTTATCATCCAACTAGCCGGCAGAGGCGAGCTTTATATGTGGGAAAGAAAAATACAGAGCGGCTAGAAGGCGCTCAGTGTGACACAAGCACATACATAATCTAGATACGAACTCGTAGTTCAACTAGCATCATGGTGATAGTACATTGGAATGCAATGTCGGGACCTGTAGGTTGTAGAACCTGATAAGTGTGGACGGTGAGGCCCAGCCTGCCGCCGCACAAATATCCTCGATCGGTATCCCGCTCGACCATGCCCAGGAAGAAGCCACACTCCTGGTGGAGTGTGCTTTGACTCCCCAGGGGCATTGAAGTCCCTTAGCTTCATAAGCCAGTGCTATAGCCTCAACTATCCAGTGAGAGATTCTCTGCTTTGAAACGGCGGAACCTTTCGTACGGCCGCCAAAGCATACGAACAGTTGTTCTGTCTGTCTGAATAGGGCAGAACGCTCCAAATACACTCTGAGAGCCCTAACGGGGCAGAGTAGATTAGCGTCGTGTTCGTCTGCTGGAGACGATAGCGCAGTTAGGGAGATAACCTGTGCTCTGAAGGGAGTGGTGAGCACTTTAGGAATATACCCGTGTTTCGGTCTAAGGACGAACCTGCAGTCGTTAGGTCCGAATTCTAGGCAGTCAGCGCTTGTCGAAAGCGCGTGCAGGTCGCCCACTCTCTTGACCGAGGCGAGTGCCAGCAAGAGCGCAGTCTTGAGCGAGAGCTGTTTAAGGTGCACGGTTCGGAGTGGTTCGAACGGGGGCCCTTTAAGAGCGTCTAGGACAGTAGCTAGGTCCCAGATCGGCACTGAGGGGGGGCGTGAAGGGTTCATCCTCCTACCGCCCCTTAGGAAACGAATAATTAGGTCGTTTTTTTCCCAATGGACGTTCCATTACAGGGTCGTGTGACGCTGTGATGGCCGCCACATATACTTTAAGCGTGAAGGGGGTGCGGCCCGCCTCCAGAAGCCCTTGTAGAAAAGCTAGTACATTCGTAACCTGGCATGTTTCAGGGTTCAGGCTCTTGGCATTACACCAGTCACTGAACACTTTCCATTTCTGAGCATATAAGCGTCTCGTGGAGGGCGCCCGTGCCTCAGCGATGGTTTTTAGTGCTCCGCTCGTGAGGTTCCTGGGAACCCGTTGAGGGGCCATGCATGAAGGGCCCACAGATCGGGGCGGGGATGAAATATCATCCCGCTGGCCTGACTGAGGAGGTCTGGCCTCAGTGGAATCGGCCGTGGTGCAGATTGCTTTTGCATCAGATCTGGAAACCATGTTTGGTTCTTCCAGAGTGGGGCTATCAGGAGCACTGCGTTTTTCTCCTCTCTGACCCGACTGATGACCTGTGGCAGCATCGCGATCGGGGGAAAGGCATACAAGGGGCGGCTCGGCCAGCTCTGGGCGAGTGCGTCCGTGCTTTTCGTGAAGAAGAGAGAGCAATGTGCGTTCTCCTTGGAGGCGAAGAGGTCGATCTCCGCTTTGCCAAAGGTTTTCCATAACCACTGAATCGTCAGTGGGTTGAGAGCCCATTCTCCTGGGAGAATCTTGTCTCTGGATAGCATGTCTGCCCCCTGGTTCAGGGCGCCTGGCACATGCGCTGCTCTCAGTGAGCGCAAGTTGTGCTTGGACCATAAAATGAGTCTCCTGGCCATTGAATGCATGGAGCTCGACCTGAGTCCACCCTGGCGATTTATGTACGACACTACCGTCATGTTGTCCGTTCGGACCAGGACGTGTTCGTTTTTTAGATGTGGAAGCAGGGCTCTGAGAGCCAAACCGACCGCTTTCATCTCCAGACAGTTTATGTGTAGGCGCTTCTCCGGGTTTGACCAAAAGCCGGAGACAGGCCTGCCCTCGTAAAGGGCCCCCGAACCTATTTTGGAGGCATCTGTCGTTATCATCTTTCTCCTTGTGTTCACACCCAGACTCACGCTTGACTGGTACCAGTCGGCGGCTTTCCAGTGCGTCAGGGCTTTTATACAGCCGTGGTTCGCTCTGATTAAAAGGTGGCCCGAACGCCACGCGTGAGTAGGGACGCGGCTCTTGAGCCAGCGTTGGAGAGGGCGCATATGCAACAATCCTAGCTGGAGTACGGCCGATGCTGAGGCCATGAGACCGAGCATCCTCTGAAACCGCTTGACGGGGGCGCGCGCGCTCGCCCTGAATGATGTTGCAAGGCGCCGGATGGTGAGCGCGCGCTCTGATGAGAGACGCGCTGTCATTTGTGTCGAGTCTAGAACTATTCCCAGGAAAGAAATCCTCTGGCTGGGAGATAGTATGCTTTTTGCAAAATTGATTCTTAGACCCAGGCATTCTAAATGGCTGATAATCCAAGATCTGTGTGTTATTAACTGACTCTCTGATTGTGCTAGGACCAGCCAATCGTCGAGATAATTCAGTATTGGCACTCCCTTTTGTCTCAAGGGGGAAAGTGCTGCATCCATACATTTCGTGAATGTACGGGGAGCCAGGGACAGGCCGAACGGAAGTACTGTGTACTGGTAAGACTGTCCCTCGAAAGCGAATTATCTGGAATGTTTTCCCATGCCGCTGCGTGTGCAGATATGGGCTGAATACAGGCTAGGGGCGGGCCGCTGTGACGTAGGGACCCGGCCAGCGAATCGCCTGAGCTCGTAGCTCTAAGAGGCGCGGGCGCGCGCTGAGCAGCTGAGTGAATGGGCGCGTGTGTGATTACAACAGCGCGCGCTGTGTCTGTAAAACTCGCAGCCTGAGCTGGGGTTGTGTTTGAAACTGTAAGGACAGTGTTTATAAGTGGGTGTGCATAAACAGTGGTAGGCACAGTTGTCACTTTTATAATGTTTCCCGCTTTTACTGGGGGTGAATTTATAACTGTGTGAACAGTGCTTGTGTGTAGTGGTGCGTACATGACCGTAGGCACGTGATCTACATTCATGGGGCGCGCAGCCTGAGCTGCGAATGAATTTGGCACTGTTTTGACAGTATCTGGGAATGCACACTTTGTGGACATGTGAACCCTTAGTGACACAGGCAGAAAAAGACTCTTTTTGTGTTTTCTGTGCGTCGCCGTAAAAACGGCGTTTGTTTGCAGGTGAGCGAGCTCTTTGACTGGCCCATTGACTGCTGTATGGACATATCCAGCCGCCTGTAAGGGGACTGGGTAATGTTTGAGCTTTTGCAGAGAGTGTGGTCCGGCTTTTGCGAGACACGCACTCTCTCTTCTCATTCCTATGGCTAGGACAGCTTTCGAGGCTCAGGGTTCAGCACAATCTTGGGCCGAGGACCCCGTCGCTCAGAAGACGGCTTGCGGTTGTGAGAGCGCGAGCGGCGTCGAGCGTCAGCCTGAGGCGCGGGCTGAGAGGCGGGGGGAGCTGTTCTAGCCCGCTGCGGCGGTCTCTTGTCTGCTCTGTGATGCGCTGGAGCGCTTGGGCAGGAAATGGCGCATAGCTTTTGAAGCGTTCTGGGCCTCAGTGAAGCGTTCAGCGAAACCCTTAACCGCCGGTCCAAACAGCCCGCTGGTGGAGATAGGCGCGTCGAGAAATGGCGCCTTATCCGCGTCCTTCATCTCCGTCAGAGTTAACCACAGATGGCGCTCGAGAACAATCAAATTAGCCATGGCACGGCCAATAGACTGGGCGGTGGCCTTCGTGGCTCGCAGAGCTATATCAGTTGCGCTGCATAGGTCCCTGAAGGCTTCGGGTTCGGGGCCAGACTCGTCCATAGAGCGGAGAAGCTTGGCTTGGAACACTTGAAGTACCGCCATTGAGTGAAGCGCTGATGCAGCTTGGCCGGCGGCGGCGTAGGCGCGACCGGCGAGAGCAGAAGTAGTGCGGCAGGGCTTCGAGGGGTGGGAAGCTTTGGCTTTCCATTCGGTGGTGGAGGGCGGGCAGAGATGATTGGCCACAGCCTCCTCGAGGGGCGGTGTTCCCTCGTAGCCTCTTTCCTTCGCGCCGTCCACAGAGTAGAGCGAAGAAGAAAGAGAAGGCTTTAGGCGCGCAGAGTGGGGGGCTTTCCACGACT
Source organism: Siphateles boraxobius (assembly GCF_051911475.1). Taxonomy (NCBI): domain Eukaryota; kingdom Metazoa; phylum Chordata; class Actinopteri; order Cypriniformes; family Leuciscidae; genus Siphateles; species Siphateles boraxobius. Next base: position 229,700 of record NW_027508824.1, on the reverse strand, counting down.
TGGTGAGTTCGTCGTGAACATCCGTTAAGAAGGGAGAAGGCCTTTGCCGAGGGGCCTGCTGGCACCCCTGCAGAAACCACTCATCCAGTCGGCTGCGGGTTGGTTCTTCGGGAGAAGACCAATCGAGCCCGAGGTCTTCCACGGCCTTAGAGAGGACACGGATAATCTCTGTATCCATGGTGGAACCCCGCTCGTGCTAGCTAGCGTCGACGGGGCGGGGTCGAGAGTGGAGCCCGGCCAGTCGTCCGATGCAGCGTCGATGGACAAGCTGTCATCCATTCCCCCGTCGTCCTCGGACGCGCCGAAAGTCACAAGGCCCACCGCTCTGCTAGAGGGGTGTGGGTCCGGCTGGGTGAACTGAACCGGCGGTGGGGAAGGCAAGAGCGGCGGTGAAGCACGCGGAGACTGGCTCGGCGTGACGTCACTGAGCTCCGGTTCAGGAAGCCTCTGTGAGCGACGCTTTTTCTTAGTGCGCGGCTCAAACAGAGGGGTAGCGGCGATGGGCTCGCTCACGCCGAAAGCGGCGAGGCGAGCCCGCAGTGCGGAGAGACCCAGGTCATCACATTCCGGGCATCCGCCCTTGGTCAAAGCAGCTTCTGCGTGGTCCCGGCCCAGGCAGCGAGCGCAGATGATGTGACGATCCCCGTCCGGGAGAAGGTCTCTGCACGACGTGCAGGAAGGCATTTGAAACAACGACTCAGAAAATTGCTCTTTTACAAGTGTCGCAGGGCGAACAGATGTAAAGATACTTGCGTGTGTGGCACGCCGGATGGCTCAGTAGGATGGCGTTCGAAGGCGGCTGAAGGTGCCGACGTCCTCGAAGCAATCACGCTGGTATGCTTTTCGACAGCGGCGAACTTCAATAATCCGGAGGATCCAGCGAAGAAGGTGTTCGCTGAAGGAGATTAAATCTAAAGAACTCTCATGACGGGGCGCCCAATAAATAGCTCTTGGCCACGCCCATCTTGGCGGGCTCTGACGCGCGCGGGCGCGAAGCGCGCTCATTGGTCGCGCATTCAGAGTCGCCCCGTCATTGGTTCGAGCAAGTTGCCGCAGCACAGCCAATGACCGAGCTGCCTTCGCTCATTGCTGTCAGCTGTGCAGCTGCAATGCGTTTTACATAAAGACTTCAATATTCTCGAGAAAAGGAGTTTTCCCATAGCGTAAGCTACTTACGCAATAGGAGAGACCTCTCGAAAGGGAACTAAGTCATTATGGGGATAAAAGATATTGATATGAGATTAAACTTATTTTTTTTAAATCGTACCTGTTTGTTATTTTATAATCCAACTGTGTACAAACAATAGTTGCAAAAATGACAGCAGCTGCATTTGTGTGAAAAGAGAGAGAGTGAGTCCACAATACTGGATGACATAATTAAATAACTGTACACAAAATATTGAATTGACTGAGTTTTAATATTTCATTTGCTCAACAAACTCAAAACTTCCAAGAAGAAAAAACGTTGTTAGCAGTAACCCGGATGTGTTATCTGTTTTCAGCGCTTACTATCAGGGAATAACATATCGCTGGATGGCACGATTGACCAATCAGAATCAAGTATTCCACAGAGAGCGGTGTAATAATAACATATAATGGCATCTCAGAATGGCTCGGTTCATTTACTGTGCATCGAGCAGCTATGAGACGCTGAAACACCGTATCATAAACTGCATGTGGTCAAAAGAACAGTGTCCTGCTTCACTCTCAAACATTCAGAGCATATATTTATTGGCTGGCACTATGGCAAAATAAAAGTTTTATGGTTTGATGTTTGAAAATTAAAAAAAGAAACATGTATGAATCATTCACAATAAGACTAATAACATTCATTTAGAAAAATTCGGTGAATTTCCATCTAATAACAACACTTTCGAATGTTCGGTTCTCTAGTGTTGGTTCATGGACACAAATTAAATATTAAATATTTTTAATTGTTTTCTTTTAAATTTTTGTATTATTTATTGTATTATATATTCTTAATTAATTTAATTGAATCTGTTGTCTCATGAACACTTGTTTGGTTCTACTTGGATTTTCATGTTACAGTAGCATCATCTCTCTTTACGAGACAAGACAAGACTAAAGAGTTCTTCCAAATAGATAACAGAGAAGAACGACCTTTCCTTCCATGTAATGGTCTATTCTGGGGTCTAAATAAGCATCTCAGATATATGCTCTTTTAAAAACTAATTGGATGCTGGTGCTCGTATAGGACCAATCTTCAGCACACTGTTCAGAAGAATAACATCGTTTTTTGTGTTGTTGTTGGTTTTTTTGCAATAACAAAAAACACTTGAAGATAAAAAGCATCTTCCTGAGCATCAGTCCAAGTACCCTAAAACATTATCCTCTGATGAACTGCATGATGAATCCCAAGTAAATGTAACCAGACTGGTCAGTACAGATCCATCATTGTTTATCAAAAGGGTCAAACCTGGCAATGCCTTCATTTCTTTAAAAGTAGTTCCTGTTCCTTGCTAATTCTCTTTTTTGAAATCACAAATAAACAAAGGAGCCACGCCGACTGACTGCATGTGTAGTCAAATAGGAGATTTCAAATTGATTAGTGCAGTAATTCTTTAACAGAAGCACATTAACACTTCATAAGTCCCTGAACTTTCAAGGTCCTCCCGGCAGAAACTCTACATTAGTCCTTTCTGCACCATATCCACATATCTCCACCGAACCACTGCGTTATTCAAACATCAATTTAAATAGCTGGCCTTGCGATTCTCCGCAGTAAGAATAACTTTAAAAATTAATGGAAATTGCATTTAACAAAACATAATGACACTTGTATGGGCTATTGAGTTTGATATTTGAATGTCTGGGCAGTGGCTTATTTTCAACAATGAGGCAGGAGAAAGTGTTTTCTAAAAGGACTGCCCAAACTGAATAATAGCAGAACTTGGCAAGGAAAAATAATCAGTTTCTGTAATTGACCGTGAATGAAAAAAGTAATTAAAATTCATCCATGCTGAATTTTGGCACATATCTGTTTCAAGTTATCATGCAGAGTTGATGTAGTTTTTTCCATTTACTGTAATATCTGAACAAAGAGAATTTTGTCTAGTCGGATGTACAGATTACTGCAATACACAACCTCACTTAAAGGAAATCAAAAGCCCAAAAACTTAAAAGCTCAAAAAGTCCTGTCACATGAAATGTTTTTATAGTTTTTGAGGAGCAAATTTAAAGATCTTGTTCATAGGGTTATGAGTTGTCTGTGTGCAAATTTCAGCATAATGTACATTTTATTTAGAATTCAATAAAGCGAGAATATATTTACTGGCCCAGGGCCTGTTTAACAATGAGACCTGTGAGAGCCATGAAGAGCGTGTCTAAAGCAAAGCTTTATGGATGGGATGACTGAATGGAGACACTGTGTATGGATCTGTTTCTGCTGACACTCGAATGGCACTGAGAGCCAGCTGACGCTGTGGTGTGAAGAGTTGATCCGGTCAATGTGGATTTCCACATTTCCTCCTCAGTCTGGGTCACCACTTCATCACTACCCAAGAGCAGCAACAGGTGTGTCCTTTCTACTTAAACGACTGCAGTTCATCCTAACAACATCTGTTATTTGTATGAATTTGTTTGTCACCTTAAATATTCTGAGCAACCGTGAACAGAACATTTGAAATGCACGATCATGTAATTCTATTATACTTTACATGAATATTGTTCACTTAGTCTAGTATGGCAGGTCCATATATTGAAAATACAGAGATTTTTCTGACTAGACCAGCCATACTGCAATGCTCCTGCTTGATGAATCCGATCTTCAAGCTAAAGGAACTGGATGAAATATTTTAAAGCTACAGATCTACAATCTGACTTGTGACGCAGGCTGAATCATAATCACAGACTGTTCGTTCATTGGCCAGAGGAGAACATATTTTGAAGCGTTCCTTGGTCAACATATACAAAGATGTTGCACTTGGTGATAATGGGGCAGTTATGGCCTAATGTTAGAGAGTCAGACTGGTAACCCGTAGGGTGTGTGTTCAATTCTCTATAATTGCAGAAAGGCCCGCACTCTCTCCCTGGGTGCCACAGAACGAATGGCTACACACTGCTCTGGGTTTGCAGTGTGCGTGTGTTTATTACTCAATACTCCTAATGTGTTGGCAATAACTTGAATGGGTTAAATGCAGAGGACAAATTCCGAGTATGAGTTACCATACTTAGCCTCCACATGTCACAAAAAAAGCAAGTTCTGCATTGCCAATGATAACACAGACGTTTTACTGCCATCACTAACTTAAAGTTTACCATATCTATATACATACTGTAGATGCCTCGTGAATATATATATAGACTTCAGCAGATGGCGTTCATAGGATTTAGTTTATCATTAATGTTATATAATTTTATCTATATTATACATATGCAGTTATATATATTCTGTAGGTCATCCGGATACTTTTTACCTACTCTTTTATGAGTGTATATATATATATATATATATATATATATATATATATATATATATATATATATATATATACATATATAATAGTTATTTATGCAATAGTAATTTTGATATTAATGGCTTAATTAGAATTATAGACTCAAATATTTTTATTTTTATATATTTATAATTGTTATGATAATTGCAATACATTTTTAAAAATTCTTTAATTAAAGGTGCGGTGTGTAATTTTAGCGGCATCTAGTGGTGAGGTTACGAATTGCAACCATAGACTGTAAAAAAAGATGGACGACGCCCCTTCGTTCTCTTCCATTGGCGAGAAGTGAAGCCGCCATTGTCTCGATATGGCGCTGACATCTTGGGCTTGAGTCTGCGCAGTTGCGATTTCGGGACCAGACATGCGCAGTAGTGAGCAGGAAGTAAAGCCGCGAAATCAACGTCCCGCTCTGGTCCCGCCCTCACTCTCGCTGAATCAATCGTAAGCACACGCCTCTGCTGCAGAACAAACCATTATGTCGGTGTGAAATAATTAATTATAACAATTTAGATATTAAATTTAAAGCTCCAATCTCCTCAGTCCTCCAAAGATCCCGAAAACTTTCCCGAAAACTACTTTGCTCAGAACACCTGTCAATCACAGCTGTCAATCATGTACTGTTTTGACCATGACTCCACACCCTAGCGCTCCGCTATCCTCACCGTTGCACGCCTTTGTTGGAAGAGAGTGTGTGTGTGAGAGATAACTGTTTTTATAGCATCAAATAACTAACTAAAAACTAAATTATTTTAAAAACAAACACTTGAAATTACATCAGCGTGATGAAAACTACAGTAAATGACAGAAACTATCTTTGGAAAAAAGATATGTGAAGTGTAATTTAATTGTTTAGTTGGTCTCACGTCCCATTGAATAACACGGGGAGGCGGGGTTTATGAGCTATACTAGGACCGGCCACGATCGAGACGCTTTGGCTTCACTTTTCAGGGCTTGTGCGGCACGCTTGATTGCAACCAACAAAAGTTACGGTGGCCGACAGGAAGTGATGTCATCGTCTGAGACAGCAGAGAGTAGCCAGTTCAGCAATGAGGTTTCTTTACAAGGATGAATTAAGAAATTATGTTTACTTGATTATTCAGTAAAACTATATGTTATTGCGAATATTATTGTTACTTGTTCATCATTGTGTCAGTGTTTTATTCGCTGAACTAAGCTTGTTTCCTCGCACGAAGAGCAACATAGTAACGAAACACGTTTGTCCGTTTAGGGCCACCGTAGAAACATGTCGGGGCATTTCAATGATCGGGAACCCGCGGTTCTTATATGGATCTTATATTACATTTCTGTCAACAGATCCTCAGAAATATTACACAATGCACCTTTAATAACAATAAAAAATAAAGTATACATAAACAATTGTTTAGCTGACTTTTATCCAATTTAATTTTTAAAGAAAATGTCCTAAATATCACCTGCAATTTCTAAACCTGACCTTTGACCCCACAACAACCATTAAACAGTAAAACAAGAAGTTGTGGTGGTCTCCATGAAGGATCTAAAGAGCCTCAGTGTACTGAAATGGTTTGTGCATACGTTGTGCTGGGACAGGTGCCACTACAGCTCTCCTGAAACAGACACTCTCTGTTTCGAGTTCCACAGCAGACCCCCCCCCCCCCCCTCTTTCCTCAACAGTTGCCGTGGTCACACTGAGTGCAGTGGTTCACTTCCATGTCACAAACCCACAATTCACCAGGGCTTCTGTTGCCTCATCAGCAACACATGGAGCTCAACTGTTCCCCTTACCACAGTCCAGCTACAATCCCTTCTGAGTCCAAAATGAATATTCTGTCATCATTTACTCCCCCTCGTGTCGTTCCTTTAACCCTTGTGTACTGTTCGATTTCTGTGTACACCCTTATGGAGCGGGTCAAATTGACCCTAATTGGATTCAACACAATTCCTCAAAAATCACACTATGAAAAACAACAAAGATTTAGATACAAACTGTAAACTTTTAATATCAACATTTGTCAAGCATTACAAAAACATTATATCTGAAAATATGATTTATGAAAATGTTTTTAAACCAGTTTTGTTGTGACAAATTGGAATGTAAACAGTATACTGACTTTTTATGCATATACATTTTTTCTTACGTTTCTTTTTTATGCTTTGAACATCGTAACTGAACAATAAAATGTTGCTGTATAATGACATTTTTTTATTTTCCTAAGTTAACTTTCCCTAGTTTCCCAAGACCTAGTTCCCTAGTTTCATTATTCACTCACAAGGAAGTGAGAAACCAAACATAACAAAAACATACATCAAATAAATGTTTTTTATTTATTTTTTGGCTCTGTGAAGCTGCCTTTGAAAATCCTACATAAAAGTTTTGGTTAAAAGCTAGGTATTTTAGATATATTGAATATTGAAATGAGAGCTTATTTGGCTATCTGTGTCTGACAAAGATTTTCATCTGTAATTTGCAAATAATTCTGAACACTGTGATTTTAGTTTTTTCAAGTGTTTGGTTAGGGTTAGAGCACTTTTAGATACACATGCACATTAGAACTGGAGTTGAAGTGCCCTGACATACAGAAAATAAATGTTTTTATTTGTGTCTGTACAGTTGCTTTTGAATGGCTGGTCAAATTGACCCGCGAACATCACGAATGTAACAGTAATTTTGTTTGTATATGTCAAAACACATCAGCATGTTGAAACTTTGCATGCATGTTCATCATGATAAATGAGAAAAGTCACAAAATATCAAGTAAAAAAAAAAAAAAGGTTAACCAGTATTTCCAACAACTAGAAAATCGAAACGGGTCAAATTGACCTGCAACATAACACAAACAATTTAGCATCAAGCATGAACATGACTGAATCAATAAATCCGTGTGCAGTCCCATGTTGGCTCGCCAAAAAATCACTATGTGTCAGTATTTCGTTGAAACATTTCTACATCCTTTACTCAAGTACATGTTTACATTCCATTCTCTCTACAACTTGCCTTGACAATGTCTTTGCTCTCTCTTTCTTTCATCCCCCCCTTCTCCCTCGTTTTGAACGTACCCAGGCAGATTACCTGCAAATGGATGACTGGAGGCCAAGGGTTCCCTCTGTCAGCAGAGGCACAGAGCCAGGAGGCTCCTTTATTCTCACATATTAGAGAAAAGAGCCCATGTTGAAAACTGTGGGCCTGTTAAAGCTGTAAGTGATGTGCCCTGATCTTCCCTGATTCATTAGATGTGTTGAATGCACTGCTATTTCAGCAGGTTAGGTCCTATTAGCTGGGTGTTAGCACTCAACATTTCCTTGTCCTTAAGCTATTTGGGTAGAAATAGAAACCTTGTCAGGTTACACAGTCTAAAACCCTCATTGTTTGAGAGCTGTCACATCAGAAATGGAGAGTTATTGCTCGCTGTAACTCTATCTGTGAACAGGTGTGAAAGCGCTAAACCTGAAGTGGGAACAATGAATTTGAGTTGAATTAAAAGCAAATAGTATCTTTTTATTGCCAAATTGACATATTTAATGCTATATTCAATCTGCAATCAAATGTTTTTTATTTTTATATTTTAATAAATATATTAAAAATTGGCTCTATGGAAAATGTGGATTGTGGATTTTTTTTTGTTGCATTATTTTCGTGATAGTTGCAATATATATTTAATTAATGTCTTAAATTAAATCACAATAAAAATGAAAGTATAAATAATATATATAAGCTATATACTATATATATATATATATATATATATATATATATATATGTATATTATTTATAATTGTCAGAAATATTTTCTCTAAAGTAATTATTGATTACATTCTTGCTATGCTTTGATGCCATTTCATTTTGTTATTTGTTGTCATTTGACAATTAATTTGTATGTGGACAAGATATATTTTCCTAACAATGCTCTAGCAAAAATTCTTCCACAGTTTTTTCCACATCAATGAATCAAGGATTTCCTCCTTGGTTATGTTTTTACACCAGCCAACATGACAAGCGTGGCACAAAGATGATCTCTCTTGACAAGCCATTAATTTTACGGGCTCATGTGAGTGTTTTGTTGTTGAATAGAAAACCATTTGTCTCAATGTTTGGGGCCCTTGGAAAATATATGCGAAAGTCTAGTACAAGAATGTACAAATCCTGGGAAAATCCATCTACAGCAAATACAGAAGTTAAAACTGTGTGTATCGTTTTACACCTCAGATGCTGCTATTAGTGTTTGCTGAGAAATAAGCAGAATATTTCCCGTCCAGCACTCTGGACAGCGCTAGTTTAGCTTAATTTGTGAAAGACTCCATGAAGTGGGTTATATAGTGCCAGAATACCAAACATTCCTGTGAAATTCCCAATAAAATAACGATGAGCTTTAACCACCGTTTCAGCTGCTCTTCTGAAGTGTATTGCTTACAGCAGCAGAGTCATTGTCTCAGACTGAGCAGTGTATCAGTGTTTTCTCAGTTGCAGCATATTGTTGATTTTAAGGGTCCTGATGACAGAAAAATGCCCTATGACCCCAGCACCAATTGCATGAAAACTATTTGACCTTCGACCTGGAAATCTAAAGAGCCCAGGGTAACTGGGCACCGAGAACCATGGCATTTTGGCAGCCATGGCAGCACACTTATTTAGCAATTTTTAAAAATCTTTTACAAGCAATCGCATTTTTAAAATTCAATAGCAAAACATGTAGGTCCATTAAAATGTATTGTAATAGCAGAACACTTTGATGGTAAAAGAGAATTGAGCTACCTGTAGGGAGGATTCATAGGAGCTGCTGTTGGTCTCTTTTGTAGAATTACGTCAAAACGAGTCGTTTCATAGAAGAGTCGTTCATTTGAACCGATTCGTGCACGGATTTGCAGTGTTTCTCGCGCGAACTTCAGTAGGCCTAAACACGATGAGGTAAGATAAGAAACACCTTTATTTTTAAAATATCAAACAAGAAAGAGTTGTAGGCTACAACAGAGGCTATGTTTACTGGCATATCTCGTTTAGGATGAAATCATGAAACTGGAAGACATCTGAACGAGTAAACGGACTATTAGTCATAGAGTTGTACATTTTACATTTATTTGTACTTTTTTTTCTTTTACATTTAGTCGCAGTCAAAAAACAACAACACGATGACACACATACCATGTTATATTGTTGTTGTGCAATGTTGTCTTGTTTATAATGTTGTCTTGCTAAATAATTTTACTGCAAGCAAGAGACTGCATACAGTGAGTGACTTCTGGGAACACTTTGAGCGATGATTCAAATGAGTCGATTCATTAAACCACTCATCAGTTAAGTGAACCGAATCTCTTAAATGAATCAGACTCGTGCGTAAAGAAGACAGAGTAGCTACAGAACATAAAAGGTGCTCAGTGCAGTCAGCGCGATCGACACGGAGCTTCATTTTCTGGCTGTAGACACTGAACCAGCGCTTTATTTCAAATGAAGCGTCCTCTCATTCCACTAATAATTTTTTATACGTGATATAACAGCTGTCTTCGCCATGAGCTGCCTGGATGTCATGTATCAAGTTTATGGTCCACCTCAGCCTTATTTTGCCGCAGCATACACACCTTATCACCATCAGGTATGTTCACCAAATTCAATTTATTATTATTCTGTTGTGTTAAAAGAAAATGTTGTGTTTGTGTTTTGTTTGGATTCCGAGTAAAACTTTCTCTCCTCGACTTGTTGCGCTCCGCGTGCATGTGATGTTGACAAAATAGTTTTAAAATGAGTCTCGTAGTTAGATGTTGACGTATATTTTTTTAAACCTGATTAATGCCATTTTAAGTGCTTTTTAAAGTTATTAAAAACAAAACGTGAACATATTTTTGTTTTCTGACCTTGTTGTAGTAGGCTATATCACTTGTATAAAGCATGATACGACATTGGCTATTTTATTCATTTCCTTAAGAAAAGCTTGTGGAAAAGATTGTCTTGGAAATATATTTTTCTTTATTTGACAAATATCATGTTATCCTGAATGCGTATTTAGTTTAGGATAAATACATATTATGTATATATTGAGTATATATTATATATTGGTGGTTTAGAAGCATTATAGGAACATAAATAGTGCAACACCAAACAACTATATAGTTTCTCCCTATATCTGTCTATGTATGAATAGAGTGTGTGTGAGTGTATTTCTGTATCATGTAAATTGATTTAGCCTTTTTTTTCTCTCCAGAAACTGGCATTTTACTCGAAAATGCAAGAATCTCCAGAAACAGTCAGCGGAAGCAGCTCTTCTTTCCCCAACCTCTCCGGGCCACCCATAAAAGAGGAGGACTGCGCCCGGGAGAAAGATCACCCACCCGAGGCGGAGTACATCAGCTCCAGATGTGTGCTTTTCACGTATTTCCAAGGGGACATTAGTTCGGTGGTGGATGAACATTTCAGTCGAGCTTTGAGTCAGTCTAGCAGTTACGCTCCTGGATCCAGCAACAGCAAGAGCGCCAGAGGAACATCGTCCTGGAGAGGTGGGAATCTCATGCTACCTGCATGTTCAATCAAATTGAATTAAATTGAACTGTATTGGCCAAGTACGCCTGAGCAAGGAATTTGTCACTGATATAAGGCATCCACACAGTGCATTTAGACAAAAATGCAATTTATTTTAGTAATTATAGATAACAAAAATACAGTCCTCGACAAAAGAATAAAGTATCACAAATAACGGGACACATTACCGTGCCCAACATACCAAATTTTGGTATACAATACAATAACACACTGATACGCACAGAATTAGCAATGAAAATCCTGTTACTTACAGTAGAGTATTGCACTTAAATATGATATTGCACAAAAAGAGAAGGAAATAGATTTAAATAGTTAATTTATACTATAAGTAGTATGTCGTTTCCTTGCATTCTTTATGATTGTACAGCTATTAATCATGACAATGGGCACAATTTTCCTTCTTTTTTTTAAAATTATTTAGATAGATTTTTAAAAGCAAATGAATAAAATTAGTTTGATTATGATTTTATTTTTTACAATTAGTTTAATTAACATATTTTCTGTGCATCATCTATGATTGCACATGTATGATTTGATTTATTTTGCATTGTTTCATAACATTTACATTTACATTTATTCATTTAGCAGACGCTTTTATCCAAAGCGACTTACAAATGAGAACAATAGAAGCAGTTAAACTAACAGTAGGACAACAATACGCAAGTGCTATAACCCCTCTCAGTTTAACTTTAGTGCATTTTTTTTTAACTTAGATTTCATAATCTACGCAGATTTTTTTTTAAAAGCTAATGCAAATAAATTAAATTTGATTGTGGAGGATAGTTTGTCGCATTTGTTTTGTTAATCCAAATGTGTGAGCATAGATTTTAAATCTTTTGTGCATATTAACATGCAACACATCTAAATGTGTTCCTCCGCAGAAGGCTCATTTCCCATGAGCCAGAGAAGCTTCCCTCCCTCGTTCTGGAACAGCGCGTATCAGCCGTCGGTCACAGCATCTCTCAGCAGCGCCCTGGGTTCCTCCCACACGGATCTCCCCTTCCCAGCGGACCCTTATTCCAGTGCGTCTCTACACAGCCACCTCCACCAATCCCCCCCGGAGCCCTGGCACCCCTCTCACCACCATCACCCTTACTCACTCGGCGGAGCCATCGGCACCCAGGGGTCCGCTTACCCCCGGCCCTCCGTGCACGACATGTACGGAACGCACTTTGACCCCCGTTACAGCTCTCTGCTCGTGCCCTCGGTGCGGCCCCACAGACTTCCCCCGGCCACGGTGCCCGCGTCCGGAGCCTCGCCGTGTGACATCAGCAAGAGCGAGCCGGGCAGCTCGGCGTGGACCGGCGCTTTCACAGCGGCGAGCTCTGATATGAGCCTGAACATGGAGACAGGTGTGAACATTCAATCCACATACAGCTGACCCACAATGTATTTATGCACATAACAAGCTACACTTAAAACACGTATGGATGTCATTGCATTATCAACACAAAAGGCATTTATTTTAAAGATAATAAAACATTTCATTAAAAAGAAGTTTGGTCTTAAATGATAAAAAAAGGAGACAAAATGTTTTGTGGCACTTTCTGGTCATTTAAAATGTTTTTGAAAGAAGTGTCTTATGTTCACCAGGGCTGCATGTATTTTAATAAAAATATAAATAAGTATATTTATAAATAAGTAATAAATATAGTAAAAATGGTAATATTGTAAAATATTATTACAATTTACATATAAATTATTTCAATTTGAATATATTTTAAAATGTAATTTATTCCTGTGATCAAAGCTGAATTTTCAGCATCATTACTCCAGTCTTCAGTGTCACATGATCCTTCAGAAATCACTATAATATGCTAAATATTTGTTGTGACAACCGTGATACTTTTTTTCACGATTCTTTGATGAATAGAAAGTTCAAAGAACAGCATTTATTCGCAATAGAAATGTATAACATTGTAAATGTATTTTCTGTCACTTTTGATCAATTTAATGCATCCTTGCTAAATAAAAGTATTCATTTCGTTCAAAAGCAAATTTTTTTTTTTACTGAACTCAAATTTTGAATGGTAGTGTAGTTAACGTGATAACCTCTGCTAGGGTGCATGTGTGAATTTCAGGAACATTTATATCATACATGCACACAAAAAATCAGCTCGACACCAGTTTATTAAGACTGAGTGCAAAAATTGTTCTGAGAAAAGCTTTATAAATGCAACTTTATGTTTTATTATGACATTTAGACTTTTTTTAAAGGGTGAAGAGTTTTTTAAGCTTAAAGCAAACTTACTTTTCAGGGCCGATGTGAAGACTCGCATCATAAAAGTCAGAGAAAAAAAATTCAATCATATAATGTCAAATAATACTGTCTATAAGAGCCTCTTGAAATACTGCACATGATCATTTTGAGAATTTATCCTGATTTTAAGATCTTTTTTGAATCTTGTTTTTGACGTTGACCTCTGCTGACATTGGTTTTTCACTCTTCATCTTTAAGACTTTAATGCTTTCTTTGCTTCAAGTCTTCCCACTTTTCACTCTGTATTTGCTACTTATTTTCCCTCTTTTCATTTCTTTATCTTTTTTTCCCTTTCCTTCTTCCTCTCAGGTCTACAGAGCCAGGATAAGAGCAAGGACTTGTACTGGTTTTAGTGCCCTGCGGCCACTTCTTTCTCCGCCGGCTTGTCTTTCTCTGGCTTTTCTGTAACAGATTCTCATCTCACTTGCAGCTCGGCGCTACACCCTCTGCAGCGGGACCATCCTAAGCTGAAAATGGATAAGAACCCTTCGGATGAGTGCAAAACTCTCTCAGTAAAGAGGAGTGTGACTAGCAGCTGCGCTCGGCCCTTCCCCCCCGACCCTCAGCGCTCTCAGCAAAACGGACCCAAAATAAGATTTAAAAAGAGACAAACGTTACTTTTGGGGGACATTTGAGAAAAGACGGACTGGCTATGAAGACTTTTCTTTTTCTGACCAGAGAGCAGCATTCCCTATCATCGCTGAAGACAGAGAAGGGCTATTTGAAGCCACTTGACTCTATCTATATTGCTTTCAGCACCTGTCATCGACAACTGTTGTGGAACTTAGCAGACGCACAGACAAGCGCTTTGACTGGATTTCATAAAAGAGGCGTTTTGTTGTATCTGGACACACTGTGAAAGGGAACAACTGGTTTGGCTTTTTATTTTTTTGTGAGGCGTGTTGTAGGTTCGACTGGAAGCAGATACGAACACTATTAAGCCGGACTGTATATACTTTGTGTCTTAGTGTGTCCAGTGCTACATGTAAGATCAAACTGCATCATGATATGCATTAGAAATATTGATTCTTTCATTTGTACTTTTTTAAGAACCACTTTTAGTCGCCGTCAGCTTAGGTCGACGTCTCACCACGCTGTATTTGAATGTATCACATGTAATATATTACCTTTGAAAGTATTTTTCCAGTGCGTTGAGGACAATGAGGCATTATCTGTTTTGTTATTATCTTCAGCCTATGAAACAGAAATGGAAATAAAACCAGGCGATACACACTTTTTTTGCTGCCCTTAAGTGTTTTAGAGGCTGCTTGTGAAATTGCGAATGTGATCGATTATACAAACTCTTTTTATACCAAACATATCTTGACATTTATTCAAGCTTGCTTTGGACTCTAGGAAACAAAAGACTATTATAAACCTGCTGCAACCTTCGAAACCTTAAAATCCACTCCATCAGAGACTAAATTATTGATTTATCTCAATATAGATGTTTTTCTGTGTTAGTATGTTTGACATGTTAAAGAAGGATGGGCTACTTTCAATCATGATTAACACTCTTAAAAATAAAGGTTCCAAAGGCGGGTTTTCACAGCAATGCCATAGCAGAACCATCTTGGGTTCCAGAAAGAACCTGTCAGTGAACAGTTCTTAAAAGAACCATTTTTTTCTTAGTGTGAAGAAGCTTTTTCTACTATAAAGAACCTTTTGTGCAATGGAACGATTTATTGGATATTAAAGGTTCTTCATGGAACTATAGATGCCAATAAAGAACCTTTATTTTTAAGAGCGTGTGATGTTTTTGTCCAATGAAAAGGAATTGGGCAGCGAGAAAGAAAGCGGGAGACTCAATGTTATCACGCTGACATTTGATCCTTTGCCTTTTGGTTGTGTTCGCAGTGAATACCAGACAGCTGTTGATTAATATTGGCTTATGACAACAGCAATGATGGACAAGAGATGTGTGGCCAGGAGTTTCTCTTGCTTAAGTGGGGAAAACAAAGGCCTCTTTTTAAAAAAGTAGCACTGAGTGCCTCCTAAAGTGGGGGTGCATGAGAAAATAATGTAGTTCATGTGTATGCAGTATAACTACTAAGCCAACCTGTGTGTTTTGTGACTACAGTGCTGCAAAGTATGTGTATTTTTTTAAATGATGTCTATTGAAACTCTACTCTGGTTGTATTTGTAGCCATGTTTCTCTCCCTTGAATTCAAAGTTGAGTTAATTTTATTTGTCATATACAACAGCATATCTGCTGACTGACAATGAAATGTGTAATTCAAGCTCACTATTTGAACGAAAATAGAAATAAATCATATTGAAAAAACAAAGTAATATAGGTCTAGAAAAATTAGAAGTGTAGAGGAGACCGCGGCTTGCTGTCACATATCTCAGAGTATATTTTTGAATGTCAGTTTCAATATAACCATTTCTGTATTGCCATTGGTTTCTATATATTATGAACTTTAGCAGAGCATGTTGTCACACAGTATATAGGCCCCTGCCAGTTATAGACTTTAAATGAAATTCCTTCACAAATAATTTTAAAAGTAAACCATTAGCAAAGCAATTAATGAAACACTACGTATAAGATTATTTTGAAGAACAGAAGGGTAGAATTCACAAATTCACAAAAATACTTGACACCAAATAGCATTAAAAAAACAAACCACATCCTATGTCAGAGTACATATTAGGTAGCATTAATTATTAGCGATAGGAAAATAAGCAATAGGCATAAAATAAATTAGGTTTATACAACGGCTAATGTGCTCATGAATCTATAAACATATGATTACGCAAAGCTGTCACATTATCCCTGCCCGGTAACTCCGTGCCAATATTAGCATGACGGGACTATTTAGAGCGGCGCCGTGCCGCGCGTGCACAGAAACAGCGCGCGCACAGGACCAGAAACAGCGCGCGCAAGTACTCGCAGAGCGACACTCGACACCGCCGTTTCAGTGACTGCAGGATTTGTGATGTAGAGGCATAATCTCGCAGCAGTAGCTCCTTAATTGCCGAGCACTAATTAGGGGCAAGAGGCCGAGCTGTCAGTCAGATTATCCCTAAAATTCAAACGCACTCCCATGTACTTTTTTGGAGTGGCGTCGAGGAACCCGCAGCCAGTTGTCACTTCGCCCAGCGTTTGCCGAAAGGACAGACATCAGCCATGTGAAAGGTCAACTCCCCACACTTTAAAAAGCAGATCAACAGTACGCTGGCATTTTAATCAGCTTGAGTCTAATGTTCTCTATCAATAAAGTAGTTAAGTTAAACGACCATGTGATAACTGTTAAGCTTTGCCTGGTAAAATTATTACGGGCGCTGGGTTTCTAATTTACAAAGGGTTACAATCCCAAATTGTGCTAAAAAGAAACTGATTTATAATTATTTATTACATTTATCTTTCTCAGTCGCCCCAAAAAAATATTTTATCCACATAAAAAAAAATGCATTAGATAAAAATATATAATATTTTATATTTATATTTTGGTCCATATTGAGATGATAGCATCATGCAGTTGCTGTAGATTTATCGGTTGCATGTCCAAGATGTGAATCTCCTGTTCCAGCACATCCCAAAAGTGTTCTATTGGATTGAGATCTGGTGACTGTGAAGCCATTTGAGTTTAGTGAACTCATTGTCATGTTCAAGAAACCAGTTTGAGATGATTTGAGCTTTGAGAGATGTGGCACGTTATCCTGCTGGAAGTAGAAAACCCTTTAGAAAACTGGAACACTGTGGTCATAAAGAGATGGACATGGTCAGCAACAATACTCAGGTAGGCTGTGGCATTTAAACAATGCTCAATTGGTATAAAATGTGATAAGAAAAGATCCCTCAGCAGCCTGAACTGCTGATATAGCCTAAGACAGGATGGATCCTTAGTTTACCAAACTCTGACTATACCATCTGAAAGTCGCAGCAGAATCGAGACCCATCAAACCAAGGAACATTTTTCCAGTCTTTTCCAATTTCGGTAAGCCCGTGCGAATATAGCCTCAGTTTCCGGTTCTTATCTGACAGAAGTGTGACCGGTGTGTTTTCTGCTGCTGTAGCTCCTCTGCTTCAAGGTTGGACGTGTTGTGTGTTCAGAGATGCTCTTCTGCAGATCTCGGTCTGGCTATTCACATCTGACCTCTGGCATCAACAAGGCATATTCCTCCACAGGGGTGAAACAGCAGCTCACAGCATATTTTCCCATTTACTGATCATTCTCTCTAAATACTAGATGGTTGTGCGTGAACTTCAGCAGATCATCTTAACCATGTCTACAGGCCTAAATTCATTGAGGCGTGCAAATACATGCCTAAACTGCCATATTATTCGATGATTTGATTTTGGTGTTAACAAGCAGTTATACATAAACGTTGTGTTTTCATGTATCATGGGGACTTTCCATAGGCATAATTATTTTTACGCTGCAAACTGTATATTCTATCCCCTTACACCAACCCTACCCATAAAACTACCCATCACAGAAAACTTTCAGCATTTTTATTTTTTCAAAAAACCTGATTTATAAGCTGTTTTCCCCATGGAGAATTTTTCCCCCCATAATGTAGGGTTTACCAGGCCACACACACAAATAAAGAGATTTCTGCCTCGGCTGTTAAGACAAATTGTATAGCAAATTTGTAACTATCAAAAGATTATTTTTTCTTTGTAAGTTGCATTTAAAATCCACTTGGCTGGAACATCTGAGGAGGCCCATGCAGTCTGAATGAGCATGAAACTTCTGGATGTTGCCGTGCTCTCCTTCATTTGTCCGAATGAATGCACTCATCTGCAAAGCATTACAGCTTCCAGCTATCATTTATTTTATAATAAGCGACCAGAGCCCTGTCATCAGAATTCTGCCAAACATAATCTCAGTGTATCGCCTGTGGTAATCCAACCTCAATAGTCAAGATGCAAAAAAAAAAAAAAAAAAACACGTGTTGGCCAAATCACAGAGGGAATTGATTTTTAGTTAGACTCTAAATAAACTCAGACACTTTGAGCTGCACAAACACAGACTAACATCCACCAAGCTTGACTGAGGGAACTGCGCCACAACTGTTTCTGTAAATAAAATGGTAATTAATTCTTGAGAGATGATCAGTGAGTATGTTAAAAGACACCTTGTAGTAACTTTGGCCACATTTGGCTCCTACAGGCATGATTTGCATAGATCAACAAAGAGGGCCTGTCAATCTCCAAAAATGACAATCAAAAAGCACAATAAGTTAGCCTAGAAATCTAGACGCACTCTATCGGCAGCAAACTTTATTTTGCAGCAAGTGTAGTCTAGCAACTCTCCGTTGGCTTTCCAGCTGGAAAAACCAAACTCTAGTCAGGCCAATGACATTGTGTATAGAGTTGGTGGGCGGGCTTAACATAATGACGGCAGAGATGAGACGGTTTCGCGTGAATTCCCTGCTACTTGAAAACAAAGAAATGCTGCGGCTGGCGAACAGCTGTCTTTCCAATCGGCTTTGGCCGTGACTCTGGAGGACCTGGAGTTTAGCTTTTCTTTGAGAAAAGACAAAGAACGGCACTGAAGTCATTCTTAAAAAAGGAAGATGTGTTCAAAGTTTTGACGACCGGATACGGCAGAAGCTTAATGTATCAACTAGCTCCGCTAGTGGGAAACCGCATGGGACTCACTCAGCCACAACCGCTCTTTGCTCTGGTTGGTTGTAGCGCTAGCCTATTGCGTGCAGAGGGAGTTTGAAAGACAGACGTTTATCCCGCCCTCGGAATGAGCGCTGCCAATGGTGAGTTCCCAGACCTAACGTCTTGATGTGGGTCTGGCTTGCCAGGCTAACAATAAGTACCAAGCAGTTACAGACCATAATTTAAAGTTCTATTCTTCCTATCTAGCATAGTTTTTAAATCTCATGCACCAGCGTTCAAAAGTTGCACCATATGTAAATATGTGAACATGAATTAGACATGACGGCTTACATTTCGTCTCTTCTTCACTGAGTATAAAGTCCACAGATAATAAAGAGACTAAGAAGATTTCCTGCACATGCGCATGACGTCACAGTTTTCACAAAATCACATTTTCTTTAGTTTACACGGAGATGTTAACAGTATTGTTTTCAAAACTTGCAACCCGTTTTCAAAAGTTTTCATTTTCAGGCCCCCAAAACGCCTTTGTCGTTGAATGAATGGCCAAAACCCATTGATAGTTGAAAACAGTGGCGTGCAAGTTGAGCTGTTTCTTTAAGATCTCATGTTGTACCCTCATGACAACCAATTGAGCATGTCACCTCTTTCTTGTGTGGTCTGTTTTTGAAACAGTTACAAACACACGTAAGTGATCAGGGTTGTGGTTTTTGTCTCGGAGAGAAGTTTCTCTTTGCGGGCGGAAGAGGCAGATGTGTAAAAGCATCTCGCCCGTAGTGGATGAGGAATGTGAACCTCGCTAATGCCGGAGCTGAAGGCCAAGCTCTATATGACATGACAGTCAGAACATCCACAAGTGCCACATGGCTGTCAATTTTCACACCACTGCTGATGGTATTTTTCACATTAGTCACCATAAGCATTAAGTATTTGAATACAGACATCTGATGCACTGCTGAAATGTACAGATCACAAAGACAGATTTGCATAGGAAATATATTGCTAATTTTACTTTTTTATCAGGCAGGCCAGCCAGACTAAAGACTGCTCCCCGGAACACTGTGCTCTTTCTGTATCAAGGGCACTACCGCTGCACTAAAGCACCATGTGCTAACAGATGTAATACTGTTAATCTAGCTATTTAACAGCATAAAACCATGTTGAAACCATTTTGAGCATGTCACAGGACTGATATTACAATTTTAATTACGAGGGTAATGACTTCTTTAAGGTCGAGGAGCTGCAGAGATGCTTTAATGGTGGAGAATGTTGCTGATACCTCATCTAAGAGCAGCAGATTTGTGAAACCTTTATCTTTGGCCCATATCCCAAAGCCTGGAGCCGTCAGTCATCAGCAGAGGACACACAACACAATGCTCCTGAACAATCAATCGCACCTTTGGCTTTAAACAAGAGTCTTGTCTGTTGCCTTGTTTAATGTCACATAAGTGGTGAAGCAATCATTTTTTATTTGATTTCCTGGATTTTTTTTTTTAACACAATAATAAGTTTTATATTTGGTAACACTCTTTTAAAGTGACGTAGTTACATGTCACTACATGTACTTACTATAGTAATAACAGTACATTATGCATAAACCAAACTCTGTAGTATGTCCATGTGGTTAATTAATATAACTTAATACTTATTTGAGTAAGTACAATGTAACTATACGTCAAAGTGTGAACTTATATTATAATTATATCATATTAATATTATATAAATCAGAATAAATAAACTTGGAAATTTAATTGTGTGACCTTTTATAGGATTTATACAAAGTGGTTTCAACAAAAGTAACTTATAATTTCACATATAAATTCGTAAATTCAAGTTTATTAAAAAGAAAATATTCTATTATATTTTATAACACATTAAATTATAGTATAACTAAAGAAATCATTTAGAAACCAAATGAATTTTAAGGCAATGTTACATTAGTCATGCAATAGAAGGATTCACACAGGTAAAGTGATAATCAGGTTTATTTGCAGAAGTATTGGATCGCAATGATGGAAGCAGGTGAGAAACAGAACAATATAGTGTTCAGGATGGATATCTGGATGAGTAATGGTCTGATCTGTTGCAGGTTCTGAAATGGAGATGAAGGAAGCAGATGACTGAAGGCAAATTGTAATTGTACTGGTAGGTATCGTATCGTCCAGGTGTCGAATTGTGCAGGTATCGTATCGTGCAGGTATCGTATCGTATCGTGCAGGTATCGTATCGTATCGTGCAGGTATCGTATCGTATCGTGCGGGTATCGTATCTTGCAGGTATCGTATCGTATCGTGCGGGTATCGTATCGTGCAGGTATGGTATCGTATCGTGCAGGTGTCGAATCGTGCAGGTATCGTATCGTGCAGGTATCGTATCGTATCGTGCAGGTATCGAATCGTATCGTGCAGGTATCGTATCGTGCGAGTATCGTATCTTGCAGGTATCGTATCGTATCGTGCGGGTATCGTATCATGCAGGTATCGTATCGTATCGTGCAGGTGTCGAATCGTGCTGGTATCGTATCGTGCAGGTATCGTATCGTATCGTGCAGGTGTCGAATCGTGCAGGTATCGTATTGTGCAGGTATCGTATCGTATCGTTCAGGTATCATATCGTGCAGGTATCATATCGTATTGTGCAGGTATCGTATCGTGCAGGTATCGAATCGTGCAGGTATTATATCGTATCGTGCAGGTACCATATCGTTCAGGTATCGTATTGTGCAGGTATTGTATCGAGCAGGTATCGTATTGTGCAGGTATCGTATAGTGCAGGTATTGTATCATATCGTATCGTGCAGGTATCGTATCGTATCATGCAGGTATCATATCGTGCAGGTATTGTGTCGAATCGTGCAGGTATCGTATCGTGCAGGTATCGTATCGTGCAGGTATCGTATCGTGCAGGTATCGTATCGCACAGGTATCGTATCGTATCATGCAGGTATCGTATCGTGCAGGTATCGCAGCGTACAGGTATCGCATCGCGCAGGTATCGTATCGTGCAGGCATCGTATCGCGCAAGTATCGTATCGTGCAGGTATCGGATCGCGCAGGTATCGTATCGCGCAGGTATCGTATCGTATCGTGCAGGTTTCGTATCGTATCATGCAGGTATCCTATTGTATCGTGCAGGTATCGTAGCGTACAGGTATCGCATTGCGCAGGTATCGTATCGCGCAGGTATCGTATTGTGCAGGTTTCGTATTGCGCAGGTATCGTATCGTGCAGGTATTGTATCGTTCAGGTATCGTATCGTGCAGGTATCGTATCTTATCGTCCAGGTATCCTATTGTATCGTGCAGGTATCGCATCACGCAGATATCGTATCGTGCAGGTATCGTATCAATTCAATTCAATTTCAATTCAAATTTATTTGTATAGCGCTTTTCACAATACACATTGTCTCAAAGCAGCTTTACAGAAATTGCATTTCGGAAATGTACATAGAAAAATACAGTTAGTTAATCATGTATTAATTTATGGCCTAACATATCGCCGGCTTTGAGTCGTCTCTTCACAGGCGTCGAGTCGTCTCTTCACAGGCGTTGGGGCATCTGAAGTCTCCGTGAGAGGCTGGATACAAACTGGAGCTGACGAACGCTATTTACCTCGGGACTAGCGTCCCGAGATAACAGCAGAAAATGCAGGTATCGTGCAGGTATCGTATCGTGCAGGTATCGTATCGCATTGCGCAGGTATCGCATCGCGCAGGTATCGTATCGTATCGTGCGGGTATCGTATCGTGCAGGTATCGTATCGTATCGTGCAGGTGTCGAATCGTGCTGGTATCGTATCGTGCAGGTATCGTATCGTATCGTGCAGGTGTCGAATCGTGCAGGTATCGTATTGTGCAGGTATGGTATCGTATCGTTCAGGTATCATATCGTGCAGGTATCATATCGTATTGTGCAGGTATCGTATCGTGCAGGTATCGAATCGTGCAGGTATTATATCGTATCGTGCAGGTACCATATCGTGCAGGTATCGTATTGTGCAGGTATTGTATCGAGCAGGTATCGTATTGTGCAGGTATCGTATAGTGCAGGTATTGTATCATATCGTATCGTGCAGGTATCGTATCGTATCATGCAGGTATCATATCGTGCAGGTATTGTGTCGAATCGTGCAGGTATCGTATCGTGCAGGTATCGTATCGTGCAGGTATCGTATCGTGCAGGTATCGTATCACGCAGGTATCGTATCGTATCATGCAGGTATCGTATCGTGCAGGTATCGCAGCGTACAGGTATCGCATCGCGCAGGTATCGTATCGTGCAGGCATTGTATCGCGCAAGTATCGGATCGTGCAGGTATCGGATCGCGCAGGTATCGTATCGCGCAGGTATTGTATCGTATCGTGCAGGTTTCGTATCGTATCATTCAGGTATCCTATTGTATCGTGCAGGTATCGTAGCGTACAGGTATCGCATCGCGCAGGTATCGTATCGCGCAGGTATCGTATTGCGCAGGTTTCGTATTGCGAAGGTATCGTATCGTGCAGGTATTGTATCGTTCAGGTATCGTATCGTGCAGGTATCGTATCTTATCGTCCAGGTATCCTATTGTATCATGCAGGTATCGCATCACGCAGATATCGTATCGTGCAGGTATCGTATCGTGCAGGTATCGTATCGTGCAGGTATCATATCGCATTGCGCAGGTATCGCATCGCGCAGGTATCGTATCGCGCAGGTATCGTATCGTGCAGGTATCGTATCGTATCGTGCAGGTGTCGAATCGTGCAGGTATCGTATCGTGCAGGTATCGTATCGTATCGTGCAGGTGTCGAATCGTGCAGGTATCGTATTGTGCAGGTATCGTATCGTATCGTTCAGGTATCATATCGTGCAGGTATCATATCGTATTGTGCAGGTATCGTATCGTGCAGGTATCGAATCGTGCAGGTATTATATCGTATCGTGCAGGTACCATATCGTTCAGGTATCGTATTGTGCAGGTATTGTATCGAGCAGGTATCGTATTGTGCAGGTATCGTATAGTGCAGGTATTGTATCATATCGTATCGTGCAGGTATCGTATCGTATCATGCAGGTATCATATCGTGCAGGTATTGTGTCGAATCGTGCAGGTATCGTATCGTGCAGGTATCGTATCGTATCATGCAGGTATCGTATCGTGCAGGTATCGCAGCGTACAGGTATCGCATCGCGCAGGTATCGTATCGTGCAGGCATCGTATCGCGCAAGTATCGTATCGTGCAGGTATCGGATCGCGCAGGTATCGTATCGCGCAGGTATCGTATCGTATCGTGCAGGTTTCGTATCGTATCATGCAGGTATCCTATTGTATCGTGCAGGTATCGTAGCGTACAGGTATCGCATTGCGCAGGTATCGTATCGCGCAGGTATCGTATTGTGCAGGTTTCGTATTGCGCAGGTATCGTATCGTGCAGGTATTGTATCGTTCAGGTATCGTATCGTGCAGGTATCGTATCTTATCGTCCAGGTATCCTATTGTATCGTGCAGGTATCGCATCACGCAGATATCGTATCGTGCAGGTATCGTATCAATTCAATTCAATTTCAATTCAAATTTATTTGTATAGCGCTTTTCACAATACACATTGTCTCAAAGCAGCTTTACAGAAATTGCATTTCGGAAATGTACATAGAAAAATACAGTTAGTTAATCATGTATTAATTTATGGCCTAACATATCGCCGGCTTTGAGTCGTCTCTTCACAGGCGTCGAGTCGTCTCTTCACAGGCGTTGGGGCATCTGAAGTCTCCGTGAGAGGCTGGATACAAACTGGAGCTGACGAACGCTATTTACCTCGGGACTAGCGTCCCGAGATAACAGCAGAAAATGCAGGTATCGTGCAGGTATCGTATCGTGCAGGTATCGTATCGCATCGCGCAGGTATCGTATCGTATCGTGCGGGTATCGTATCGTGCAGGTATCGTATCGTATCGTGCAGGTGTCGAATCGTGCTGGTATCGTATCGTGCAGGTATCGTATCGTATCGTGCAGGTGTCGAATCGTGCAGGTATCGTATTGTGCAGGTATGGTATCGTATCGTTCAGGTATCATATCGTGCAGGTATCATATCGTATTGTGCAGGTATCGTATCGTGCAGGTATCGAATCGTGCAGGTATTATATCGTATCGTGCAGGTACCATATCGTGCAGGTATCGTATTGTGCAGGTATTGTATCGAGCAGGTATCGTATTGTGCAGGTATCGTATAGTGCAGGTATTGTATCATATCGTATCGTGCAGGTATCGTATCGTATCATGCAGGTATCATATCGTGCAGGTATTGTGTCGAATCGTGCAGGTATCGTATCGTGCAGGTATCGTATCGTGCAGGTATCGTATCGTGCAGGTATCGTATCACGCAGGTATCGTATCGTATCATGCAGGTATCGTATCGTGCAGGTATCGCAGCGTACAGGTATCGCATCGCGCAGGTATCGTATCGTGCAGGCATTGTATCGCGCAAGTATCGGATCGTGCAGGTATCGGATCGCGCAGGTATCGGATCGCGCAGGTATTGTATCGTATCGTGCAGGTTTCGTATCGTATCATTCAGGTATCCTATTGTATCGTGCAGGTATCGTAGCGTACAGGTATCGCATCGCGCAGGTATCGTATCGCGCAGGTATCGCATTGCGCAGGTTTCGTATTGCGAAGGTATCGTATCGTGCAGGTATTGTATCGTTCAGGTATCGTATCGTGCAGGTATCGTATCTTATCGTCCAGGTATCCTATTGTATCATGCAGGTATCGCATCACGCAGATATCGTATCGTGCAGGTATCGTATCGTGCAGGTATCGTATCGTGCAGGTATCATATCGCATTGCGCAGGTATCGCATCGCGCAGGTATCGTATCGCGCAGGTATCGTATCGTGCAGGTATCGTATCGTATCGTGCACGTAACTGTTCTTTGAGAGAACGACGAGACCAGACAATGGTCAACTCCAGTGGGAACAGTTATATAGTGCTGGATGATGATCAGTGAAGACAGGTGACAGGTGACAGTGATCTCTGTGATTAGGAAGTGCATGCAGGTGAGAGCCAGGGAGGATGATGGGAAATGTAGTGAGGAGGTGGTGACTAGCTGGTTACCATGACAACATGAAGTGCTTTTAACAAAAACATAAATGGTGAAGGAATCAATCTTTACTTTACTTTTACATTACAATATATTATAAATACATTAAATTATCTCAGCATAACCACATAAATAATCTGAATTTTGTGGCATTTATGTGCTTTTAACAAAATTAACTTATATAAATTGACGATTTTGAAAAAAAAGTACTGTATAAACATTTTTATGGAAACACTTGGAAAACATTTTCAAGTTTTGGTTCATTGGTAAACTTTCCTTATATAAATTCTATAGTTTGGCAAGGACCAATCTTTTAGTACCATTGTATATATCAAAGTACGGTATCCGATACCGCGGCACTACCACAATCTGTCACGGAACGTTGCTAAAGAGTACTCACGAAGACGAAATAACAAACAGTCCAGTCTTTAAACCAAATCACTCAGGGCGATACAGAGAAACAGGCTTGCAACACTTCACAACATGACGTTAAGGACAATTGAGCTCAGGAAACATATATTATAAATACTAAACCAAACGAGGACTAAGAAGCTAATTAATAAGAAGACAGGTGAACTCAATACAGTAATCACGGCCACCATTTAACTAGAAAAAAGTAATATAACCATTCCAGCTAAGCTAAAAAACTGCATAGTTCCCTTTTAAGGGTTTCACTAGTCAAATTCCACTCAACCGGCCTTTAATGTGCGGAGATGAAGCATCACTTTTACTTTTAAGCATCGTGCCGATCTGGGAGATAATGTTGTGTCTGAAGTGTTAAGCCTAGATATCACATTTCACTCCAGTGCGCTGTGTTTGGCTTTTCACTGAAGCTGAACACACCTTACAGCAGCAAATGAATCCAAAGGTCTTGAGCTGGGAATTCCTCACATAACTCTTGTGCTTTACTACAGTTCTTTTGATGGAGAACACCAATAGTTGCTCTGTTAATATTTTTGTTAAAAGGCATACGAAGGATTTGGGGACGAATAACCATAATCCGACTTGAAAATGGGCCAGTGTGTGATTTCAACGGGTGTCTTCCACAACTGTGGTGAGGTTTGCAAACATTTCCTGCTCCATAAACGCACGTCACCCCCTGGCAGTGCGTGCGCCGCAATAGACTTTAAATGAATGTGAGAACACATGTAAACACAGGACATTTGGTCAGACCCAAAGCTCACTGCTGAAATACAAGCGTCAACAAATCCATTGCCAGCTTACATTAACTAATTTGAGAATGTGCGAGTGTTTTGTCACTTCTACAGCTACTGATTGGAAATATGGACCTTTTTAGCAAAACGGTCAAGTTTCTGCTGCCAAAACAGTCGACTACCTCATGAAAGCAAAACATACAGTAGAGTGACTTTACTGAGTTTTGTTTATGGCTCTCTGTGGCTAATTCAGTGTCATGTCATTTATACAGTGAAAATATCAACAAAGCTCAGAATAATATGCCAATTTAAAGTTAACGTTTCAGATATATCAAATAACCTCAAGTCCCAAATACCCGCTTTTACCTGCAGATGACGACAGACAAATGGACAGAACATGTCTGTGTGTGAATGAAGAGTCAATCATTGAACAATTACTTCCCATCAGCAAGACTTTTTCTCATTAAATAAGCGTTTAAAGTGTGTTGCTCACAGATTAAAGGAGTAGAACATTCCAGAACATTTAAAAAATGGAAGCGTAAACAGTGCTCATGTGGTTATTCCTATTTCAGGAGCACCTCCTGTGTGTTCGTACACAGGGCCTTGGGTCTTTTTATGGATCAAGGCTGCTCAGATCACGGTTGGGTAGCTGCCATCTCACACGTCAGGTTCTCTGTGTTAATCTCAGTGACTTCAACGAGTAACTCAACTTAGGGAAGCGATGCGGTTACCGACTGCCATATAGGCCGGTCACGTGTCTGGAGGAACATGTTGCACTTTTAGTGGTAGGCTGTCTATTAAGAGGTTGTTAATTGTGTCATATCAATACTTCATTCATTTTTCTTTTAAAACATGCTTTGAGAATCATGTTGACATGATGTTTCAGAGTTGAAGGTCATAGCAAAAGTGGTTATTAATGGTCTTTGGTGTCCACCAACGTGTTTTTTCACGCGGATGGTGTATTTTTCCAATTGTTTTCAATGGGAGCGCCGCATTTTTTAAACACCATGAGCGTAACGAGGCGCTGAGTGTTTTTTTCACGCTGAAGCGCTGAGCGCCCGGCGTTTTTTACTGGTCGCCGAGAGTTGAAGAATGTTCAACTTTGGGTAAAACGCAGCGCTCATCACTGTCACTTTTTACCCAGCCGTCCAATCACAGTGGGAGAGGGGCGGGACTAATATCACAGCGTCCAAACGCCACATTCTGCTTGTTCAACGTCAACAGAAGACAACAACAAGCATAATAACAGAACAAAATAATTTAAAACAAGAGCTAGAGAAAATACGTTACATGTATCGACATTTTAATATAGAATCAACACAGAAACAAAATATGTGGCAAATGAGATTCTAGTAACACTTTCGCGGATATTCCGTATCATAACAAGCAAAGTGTCTCAACTGACAAAAAAAAAAATGCTGCGCTGCCAGAACGCTTTGGTGGACACACGGCCTAAGAGTGATATATCATTTAATCACAAATAGGTCCACAAATGCCACAACTTCTGAGAATTTACAATGCATAAAGTAAATAATGCATTTAATGCATCAATAAATGTTTTGATGTTAATTCTTTCAAGTGGTGCATTCATTTTTGGTCCAGATCTTGTATTGACAATACAAGAGTCGACTCTACTCCAAAGATATATATCTTATTTATGTATATGTGTTTTGTAAAATTGTTAGCAAAAGTCATATGAACTAAATATATTATGAACCCCTTCAGCTTGCCACCAAAGTGACCGGTAACCTGACGATTCATTAAAAACAGAGTGTGTCTCTCAACATCTACATGGTCTTCATTCACTTTTGTTTAGAGAATTACCACTTTTGGTTTGGTTTTTTGTTTAGGCTGTGAGAAGTTAATCTGATGTATATTTGCACAGCCCAGGCAGAACTACTCTCAGTCCAGATATATGACTGCTTTTGGGAATGTGTTTCTCAGTGTCCTAAACTCTGGAACTCTGGATTGAGTGTCAGTCTTTTCAACATCAACAAGCCTCCACCTTCGAACGCTTCAGCACTTCTTCATGTCCCATGACCTCCGGACTTGCAATGATAAAAGTAAACAAACATTGTCTTACCTGGCCAGGTAACATGAGAGCTGCTGACTTCCTGCGGTGGATCCGTTAAGAGCTCACTTCCACCCACCGCTGCCATTAGGGCTGTGCCTTAGGGGTGCAGGGCTTTACGGGACGGGGAGCTGGAGGGGTCTGCGTGTCACTAATGGACCTCTGATACATTAAGTTGAAAGCAGCAACTGAAGGGGAAAGAGAGGGGATTTGTAGAGTGTGAAACTGAACTATGGTTTGTGCAGCTTAACTAGAAATGGTTACTGGTTCAACACAGATGTGTTAGAAGAACGATTGGGAATCGCTAACTTTTGATAGCATGAGAATTATAGGATTTTGATTATAAATTAATTTGAGCTGTTTAATTGTTCATTAATGGTTATTATCGTTACCTAAAACTATTGAAAATATTTCTGTTAACTGAAATAAAGTTAACTCAAAATAAAATGTTCATGTCATGTTCCATGTCTGTCATGTGATTGCCTGTTTGTCATGTGATCCTGCCATGTGTCTTGTCATTGGTTAATCGTCTGTTCATTGTTCACAGGTGTGTCTTGTCTTGTCATTAGTTTGTATACCCTCATGTTTGCCATCTGTCTTGGTCAAGTTTTGTTCCACTGTTTGGTAAGCTCTGTTCATGTCCTTGTTTTTAAGTTCATGCTTTTGTGCTTTGGTTTTGAGTTCATGCCATGCTTTTGATTTATGTTTGCAATAAACTGCACTTGGGTTCCCTCTACAACTTGCCTTCAGTGGATCTTTACACTTTGGCAACGTTTCTTGGGGGAACCCAGGCATTTGCTGAAGAATGCAAAAGCATTGACAAATAATTTTTATTTCTTTTCCATGTCCTTTTAGGGGCTGTGTAATTATATATTAACATAACTTATCAAAATATTAACTATAAAAACAATAATAAAACTAAAATAACACTGGTTTCACTTCAGCAAATAAAAATGAAGACATGAAACAGCTCAATATTGATGTTTGACTATAAGGGAGATTTTTTTTTACTATATTTTTTACTATATTTACTTTTTTACTATATTGAAAATATTTATTATGTTGGCTTTATTTTCAATGTCTGACCGTATAGACACATACCCTAAATAGGCTATAAAAAAGCAATATCTTCACCATTATTGGTGAAACAAAAGGTAAGTTGTGTCACAAAACCTGCCATTAAATATAGAAGCTATTGAATGGTTTTACAAAGAAATGTAAACAGTTAAACCGTAAAGGCGGCAACATATAAAAATCAAAAAAAAAAAATTTTTTTATTAAATATATACACTACCATTCAAAAGTTTAGGTTCTTTTTAATGTTTTTAAAAGAAGTCTCTTATGTTCACCAAGGCTGCATTTAATTGATCATATATACATTAAAAACAATATAATATTGTGAAATATTTTTACAGTTTAAAATATTTTCTATTTGAATACATATATTTTAAAGACATTTATTTCTAATGGAAAAGCTGAGTTTTCAGCATTACTCCAGTCTTCAACGTCACATGATCCTTAGAAATATTCCATTCTGTATTCCAAGATTATATAATATTTACATGATATTTCTACCCCACCCTACATCATATAGAGCATAATGACAATAGACACAATTGAATTGAGAATATCAGTTTAACTAACTGTTTAACTGTTGACTGTGAATATATTAAAACAAGTCTATATTGTTGATTGCATGACAACTAAGTTCATGATCAGGTCATGGTGACTACATGCGATCTGTCAAACTGATGCCAGTCTTTCAGACGCTCACACTTCCACAGCAGTTGTTGCATGTGTTATTTATGTCAAGTCTTGATGACTATTACTATATTAGCATAGAATTTAAAGATATTTCATCAGATCTGTGCTGAATGCACATTAAAATCTAATTTGTTGGGGTGATTATCTTGAGAAAAGATGATGCAAGTAAATCAAAAGATTTAGCTTAAAACCCATAAATATGATCAAATCAGATTGAGTGCATACGAAGTGATGTAAGATCCATTTCACATCTTGATTATGTGTACTTTGCTTTCAGTGAGATAATAAAAGTCTTGCGTGTCAGAGTAAAATGAGTCCCGCTGCAGCCAATCATTTTATCTATTAAAACTCATCTTTAATAATCAAAATTACAAACAAAAAAATTCTTCATGACTTAAAATAGCTTGAATGTAACTCGACACCCTTGCTTCATTTAGTAGATGTGGAACCATGAATATGCAAATTAGCCCCGCCTCCACTCACTCACACCCTCTTGGACTATACTATAGAGTAAACATACAGGGAAACCTGTCAGCTGGTATGATTTTTAAAAGTTAAAATTAACAATGTGGTTTTATAATAATGTTACAATATTTTTATTAGTGATATAAGGGTAAAAATATAATAAATATGTAGCAGTGCATATTTAGCAAAATGCACCTCTATAGAGTTAACTTGCGTTCCAAAACGTGCCATACCATTAGGGAAATTAACCATGTTTTTTTTTTTTTGTAAAAGTGTAGTAACTATAGTTGAAACACTCATTTAATGAATTATGAGGCATGATGCATTTCTGTAAGGTGTACTGTATCTTTCAAAACACCTTCTGATGTTCATTCATGTTTATTTGGTGCTATAACTAATAATAAAGAGAAGTCACGCGACATTTAAGAGCGCCAAAACAATATTTATCATTTGAATTTTGTCTTTAAATTGACAGAATTTGAAAGCTGAGACTTTGTTTCATATCAAAAGTGACCTTCTCTGTCTTGTCTGTCGGTGCGTTGTCCGTGTCAGATGTTTTATCACTGCGCGAGACAATAGATGTGTGGCGTGAGAGCGTGAGAACAGTGTCAAATGCGTGAGAGTTGGCAGCTATAGTATATGTTTGAACTAGAAACTGATTCCAAAGAAGAGGAAGAGTGAATTATACAGGGTCGTCTACAAGGCGATGTATCAGAATGGTAATTTGTTTTATATATCGCTCTCAATGACGGCACACATAGAGGTAAATTATATGGTTAGACTTTGGACTGACTTACGTTATCAAACATCTAAAAACGTCATATAGACCTATAAACAACATTAAAAACTTGATCACAAAATAGATTTAGATGTAGTAAAGCAAGTCATACTGCTGTTACTGCTTGAAATGTCATTTACAATACATTTACATTTAGTCATTTATCAGACACTTTTATCCAAAGCGACCAAAATGTCATGTCATTTGGATATTAAATACAAAAGATTGTGACATAAACAGTAGCCTGTGTCATAAAAGTGCACATGTGTAATCTAAGGCTTGAAGAGTACAAGCAGCCAGACCCCTGACTGACACACACACACACACACACACACACACACGTAACCCCACGCTGAGGCCAGGAAAGCAGTGCCCATGAACAGGTGGGCATAGCGCCTGTCAAGCGGGCAGAGATTGATGTGACGGGTTACGGTGCTGCTGGGTATTCTCTTTCCACACAGACAGCTGTGCCGCACTGAAGGGAGATGTGTTGTCTCTTACAGGGACGGGACACACTGGAGATCTCCAAATTCTCTAGTCAATTGGGGTCCAAGAATGTTTTACCTAACATGAGAAGATTACTATTTTATAATCATGCCAATGTCACAGATATGCTGAATGTATTACAGTTCTACAGTAATCTCTCTCTCTCTCTCTCTCTCTCTCTCTCTCTCTCTCTCTCTCTCTCTCTCTCTCTCTCTGTCTCTCTCACTCTCTCTCTCTCTCTCTCTCTCTCTCTCTCTCTCTCTCTCTCTCTCTCTCTCTCTCTCTCTCTCTCTCTCTCTCTCTCTGTCTCTCTGTCTCTCTGTGAGGTCTTTAAAGCTTCTTTTGAAAATAAGGAGTTACCTAAGAGTTGTACTTTCTTTACTACTCAAGAAAGGCGACTGTGGTCTTTTAAAAAACGGGAGGCCAGTTTAACTGGAGTATTTAACACTCTCAGAGCTTTTGGAATTGTTTTTTAATGGTCTTTTATCAGGGACAAATCTTTTATACACTGGGGCATCAGTCATGCTAGAGTTGGAAGGTGGACCAGCCAGTTTTAATAAAAAGAGGTATTAGACGGGGATATCCTTCATCAGGACAACTCTATTCTTCAGAAATTGAACACCTACTTTGTCAATTAAGAAAAACATAATGTTTTCCCGTTTTTCTTTTTATAACTTTTTTTATTATAATGAATTGATTGAGGAATACTAAGAAGATTTATGTCTAACCTTAAAAAATGAATGAGGAGGAGGAGGGCAGTGAATGATGTCCCGGGTCACTAAAGACCTGAGGTATGCATTTACTGTATGTCACGTTTTGAGTTTATTTGTGCATGTTTAAAGTTTGTTTTTGTTTTTGTTCTGTTCTGTTCATGTCTTTGTTTCTAGATTGGTTGTTAATTAGTTCAGTCTTCCTCCGTCCCCTGTCTGTCTGTCTCCATGGTTACTGATTGGTTTAGCTCTGTTCAGGTGTGTTTAGTTTAAGCCCCTCTTGTTTGCTGTTTTTTTCAGTTCATTGTCAGTTCTACATTGTGTTTAGTTGGTTGTTCTGTTCCTGAGATTCTGTTTTGTGCAGATTTGAGTTTATTTCTAAATAAAGACTGCTGCAATTAGATCCTGTTTCATCTCTGCTGCAATCAACGCTGACAGTTTAAGGGTTAAAATAAAGCCAAAACATTTAAGAAAAGGTCAACTGGAATAAAAGTGAAGGGTTTATTATAGGGATTTGGCAATAGAAGCCTCTTCCAGTACGCCTGGGTGGAGTTAAATGGGGAAAGGAATGGCTGAAATTTCTAGGGGTATATCTATGGAAGGAAAGATATCAGGAGGGTATGGTGGGAAGTGTGTGTGAAAAATTGTCTAGATGGAAGTGGGTGTTTCCTAGACTATCATACAGGTTGCTGTAACTTAGTTGCCCCGATCTGGCATAATATGATTGTAATAAACCTATGAAATGATGTTGACTTTTGATTAATTGACTTCTTTTTGAGTGGTACTTTTATCAGTCAGGGAAGCTTTTTCTATTCTTGCCAAATGAAGCTTCATGAGATGCATCTTTGAGCTATTTTAGAGAACTGGTTGATCATTGGTTGATCTTATGCTTTAGATTCCCCTTCATTAGTGAAATTCAAGTTTCATCTGCGCAATCCATCAATTTAGGACACATTTACAAAAAAGTCTAATAGAAATGTATAGCAAATATTCTTGAAACATAATAACAAACGAATTTCAGTTGCGATCTGGAGAAACGTATGTACCAAAAGCGACTGAGAAAACGAATAAAAATTCCATCCAGCTTGAATCAGAGTTGAAAAGAAAACGTGCACAGATGTTTTACTGCAGTAATTGAACATTACCTTTGGCTTTACCTTCATGATGTTTTGATGGTTTTTACCCAAAGCACCTTGAAAGCAACAAATAACCTACACATTCACTTTTTATCAATGTATTTTTCAACCTATTTATAGTTTGAACTTATTTATCACTCAGCTGAAATTAAACCAAATTTCTTTAAACAACCATTTCATTGATTTGTCAAAAGAGGCAAAGTATGTTTTTGTTCCTAATGCTTCCTAAGGATTTATAACAATTACAAGGATCTTAAGAGACGTCAGAACAGAAGTGCAAGCACATAACCTTGGACTTCCTCCTCACATTCATCCTTTCAGTCTAGTGTCGGAATAAGTGTCTGACTAGTTTCGGCTCAGACACGATTTATCCGTACATGTACATTGCCTTTTTTGGCCTAGAATAGCTATTATCCATCAAAAACCTTGAACCAGATGAAGGTATAGTGATTTTTACAAAGCGCCACAGCATGTTCTTGGTTTCACAAAATGGAGTCTATGGGTTTTAGAGAGCATGAAAGCGAGTTCCATCACCTCAAATTCTTTTTCCAAAAGTGTTCCTGATGTCTTTGAAACCTCATCTCGAAGTCCATTATGAAGCAGCAACGTTGAAAGACAATTAATAGAGTAAAGAAACCCTAAATGCTCGCTCTCCTATGATTTGAAACAGTTTGGTCAGGAATCTGTTATCTTCATTGAACATTTTTTTCAATAAAACAGGAATGGAACTATAAGGCTAGGTTTTTAGGACTTTGCCTTGTTGCTTTATGTTATTTTTTAATTAATGCTTTTCATTTGAAAGTCACGTGTCTAGTGTCTGTAACCACATTTTTCCATCTTAAAAATATATCTAAATTATGTCATTTGCTCTCAATGACAAATGCGTAACAACTAGTTCATGCGTTCATGATATCAAGGCTAGATTATTGTAATGCTCTACTGGGTGGTTGCCCTGCACGCTTAATAAACAAACTACAGCTAGTTCAAAACGCAGCCGCTAGAGTTCTTACCAGAACCAGGAAGTACGACCATATTAGCCCGGTTCTGTCAACACTGCATTGGCTCCCTATTAAACATCGTTTAAATTTCAAAATATTGCTGATTACTTACAAAGCATTAAATGGTTTAGCTCCCCAGTACTTGAGCGAGCTCTTAACGCATTATAGTCCTTCACGTCTATTGCGATCTCAAAACTCCGGCCAGTTGATAATACCTAGAATATATAAATCGACTGCTGGCGGTAGATCCTTTTCCTATTTAGCACCAAAACTCTGGAACAATCTTCCTAACATTGTCCGGGAAGCAGACACAGTCTGTCAGTTCAAATCTAGACTAAAAACACATCTCTTTGGCTTAGCATACACATAACACTCTATAGACTTCTATAATTCAATGTTAGGCTGCATAGTTTAGATCAGCCGGAACCGGGAACACTTCCCATAAATCCTGATGTACTCGTTACATCATAAGAAGAATGGCGTCTACGCTAATATTAGTCTCTCTGTTTATCCCGAGGTTTACCGCAGTCCGCCGGATCCAGGCCGTATCAGCAAGTTAGCAAATTAATAACTAATGATCGTTGCGACGGAAGTGAATCAATCAAAACTAACTTTAGCTGTACAATAACTTTATTCTAGAGCTGCTGTAAAGCCAAAACAATCTCTGTTACTTTAATTTCCTATTATCACTGTAAAGCTGCTTTGAAACAATCTATATTGTTAAAAGCGCTATATAAATGAACGTTACTAGTGACTAGTGACTTAAAATACGTTTTTGAAAATGAACACAATGCAAGTAAATTAAAAAAGCTAAAGCTTTGCATTGCAAAGGGCCTTGGTACATTTGTTCAGTATTCATTAAGTGACTAGATGTTCCTTTAAATCAATTCACATTAGAGAAAGCGTAGGCCTACCCTACAGTATGTGGATTGAAAATAGTCTATGCAAGCTTAAAATGTGAATAAACGAAAACGGTTAAAGAGGTATGAAGGATTTTATTTCATCCTAAAACATGAAAGTCAAATACAAGGTCACTTCAATTTCTCAACCTATACCGTGGCTCGTTTTGTCTAAAATGATGGTACACTTATAAAAATTGCCATCTCCAAATTACTGGAATGACACTACATAAACATAAAAAAGCTTGCGCTGAAAAGCGGTTCAGTTGAATAAGGAAATCTAACCTTGCCTTTCTTCAGTAAAATGTGCCTCATTCTTCTAAATATCTCTTTTACAAAAAAGGAGGAGTGTTTTTTGGCCCATCGTCAAGCACTTAACATCACTCCACGCTCCTATAAACTGAATCGCAATACGGCATCGGTTTAAAAGTGTAGTCAATAGCCTATCCTTCAAGTAAAAAGGGGCTACCAAGGTCGCACACCATTGTTTCTTTGTTATCTAGCGATGAAATCTCTCAGGTATTCCAGCAATCCTCTTCTTAATTAAAGGAAAAATGCACATCAAATACTCCAGTGGCAAATAAACACATTCACTTTCCTTCACTTTTTACTTTTCTGCTTCTGTGTTTTGCATTTTTTGCTGCCACATGAGACTCTTTCTTTCATTGTCACTTTAAAACGCATTCTAGCCTACACAATTTAAAATCTATACAGTAAGACGTCCATCCCAGTAATATTCCCTGTTTACATCTTTTATAAGGAAGCATTTTCATCAATCCGACCACAAGAAGACGACTCAAAATAGGTCTACAGTTGTAAACGGGGGGGGGAGCATGTCTTCTTTCAACCACTTCCAAAGGAAGTCAAAAACGCATTCGACCGCATTTCTTTCGCAGTGTAAACGCTTATGTGGTCGAATGCGTTCGAACAGCCACAAAAGGTCGCCTACTGACCGGGAAGTGCGCTGGCTGGGATTTAAACTTTGTTGGCTGAAGACCTAAAGTTGGTTTGAAGATGAAAAACGTACCAAGCTAAATGTTCTCTCACCATTCCTGATTTCTAACACACACTCACAGGTGTGTGTTCTTGCGGCTGTCAGAGCAGAAACGAAAGCTGATGCTCTCCATATGTTTTTCTATCGTCTCCTTTCGTGCTCATATGTAAATTGTGCAAGCTTATATAATTATTTCGTCCATTAGATCTGAAAAAGCTCATAGATTTCCCCACACATAGACCTCGAAGAAATCAGGAGAGAAGCGATTGAAAGTAGAAAAGCGACGGATTAATGCTGCTGTCACGTGTTATTGGAAATGTCCTATACGTCTGAAGTTGTGATTACGAGGTTGTCTCATTCAAGTGCTTTGTTGTCGAAAAGAACAGGAATCATGTAGAACACCAGGTTTATTTGACATCCCCATTCATTGACAACCATTTTAACATTCACAGCACCATCTAATCTGACAATTCTGGAATTGCGGTCAAATACAGGCTAATTTCGCTGAGTAGGCTAATACAACAGACAGATCGCTTCAAATGATTATTCATATATCTAAATATGCACTACTTTAACCAAAGACAAGGTGATGTAGTTTTTACGGAAATAAACTAATCAAGAATAGCAGTCACCTCAGCAATCGCCATATTTAAAGTGTATGGGCCGCCCAAATCGGGAACTTGGGTATCAAAATGATCCCTGAACTTCCCAGTGGTAAATACGACTTGAGAGGACTTTTCATGTTTAACTTTTAGCGTAAGTATTAATTCCGATAGCAAGTTAGGGAAGCATAAAACACAAGTGGTGCTTCTCAACACTCAAATTGAAACTTCCTCGATCCTGTCCTCCAGCCTGTGACCTGTGATCAAAGTTAGCCATCTTGAAGGAGATCTCAATTCTTTAATTGCACCAGGAGAAGGCGAGGAACGAAGAGTGAAGAAGAGGAGTCATGAGCGAGGACACACGGGGCTAAGACGCGAGGAAGAGAGGATGCACAAATAAGAAATAAGAACCACTCCAGGTGTAAACGGGAATGTGCCTCCCTTGTCTACGTGTGATCGACCAAAATTCATCTTAACACCAGGGGTAAACTGAAAACTCATCTCTTCCGTGAGTAGGCTACATAACATAAAAATAAAAATAAAACTTTCCTTCTCCTTTAAATCCTCCCTTGTCTGTTTTTTGCTACTCTGAGCAGTGCCTGAACTTTGTATTTTGAGCACCTCTTGCGTTGTTCTTGCCTCCTCACGATGACTCGCTTGCTTTAGTCCTCAGTTATAAGTTGCTTCGGATAAAAGCGTCTGCTAAATGACTAAATGTAAATGTTGTGTTCAAAGAATCGTATGTGAGGAATGTGAGGCCAATGAGTAGAAACCCCATGCAAACTTAAGCTTCGTCTTTGAAGCAGTACATGAGAGCTGAGGTGAAACACTAACCTGTGGATTCAGAGACTCGCGGCCGTATTTCTGATATGATTTTGTGTCATTGATAAATAAATCTCAATCTACAGCATTTGTTGATGATGTCATCCTCAAGCACGGGCTCCTGAACGATTTCTCTGCAGAAATGAAAGAAATGTAAGAAGTCAGTTGAACTCTGCAGGAGCGTATACAAATAAACTAGTTTGGTGTTATTGTGTGTATTGTGTGTGAGCAGCAGGGGAACAGTTATCATCAGTTATGTTATCATTAAAGGGAGCAAGATTATTTAATTTTAAACTTTTAAAATGAAATATTGATAAAGAAAAGAGCTTTCTATAACTTAAAATATGTTGACATTATTATTTTAA
Source organism: Siphateles boraxobius (assembly GCF_051911475.1). Taxonomy (NCBI): domain Eukaryota; kingdom Metazoa; phylum Chordata; class Actinopteri; order Cypriniformes; family Leuciscidae; genus Siphateles; species Siphateles boraxobius. The sequence continues at coordinate 190,559 of NW_027508824.1, read as the reverse complement.
TTAGCAGATGATGATGGCCCTAGATGCAGTTTTTTTCCAAGCTAGATCACTATTTGAACCTGTTTCATGAGTGCATTAATATTACATTATTTATTATTATGAATGTTATTATATCATATTATAATTCATTGATTCATTTGTTGTTGTTTTATTTTTAATTTTTAGGTTCAGATCATTGTGCAGAAATAATCCCAAATGAATCACTGTTTTTCTGAGTGTTTGATTCGTCTAATATCAACCACATTTTTGTTCTTATAAAATATTTTAAAACATTTTCATTTAGCTAATTTTAAACCAAACTCAATCAAGAAAGAAAGACTTTAATGCATTTCAAGAACTTTTTAAAACAAACATTTTTAATCATTCACAGTTATATGTATCTGCTCTGTTAACAATTATATGGGCAGTTCAAACAGGTGTAGTAACCCAAGTGTGAATGAGACATAATGTTGTACAGCCTGACTGTGTATTGCATTTCAGGTCTTCATTCAAACCATCTGTCTGAGATGATCCAGTTATGAGCTGCACTTCTGCTTATGGCAGTACAGGAGCCAAAATTTTATTGCAGATCATTTTGAAATTTGTATGTATTTCTATCAGTAAAAATTGCATTCTTCTGTGTAGGCTTAAAAACAACAACCATAATAATACATCATATCTGGCACAGTTATGTATATTTTTATTACGACAGAACAGACAGTCAACCCTCACTAGTGCACTGTTTACTTACTGTCGATGATACTCTTAAGTAACCTGTCTTGAGCCATTAGATGATTTCAGAAGATTGCTTAGTTGTCAAATTAATATAACCAACAGCACCATCTAGCGTTTTACAGTAGTTTTCACTGGATGGAAAACATATACAGTATGCAAATTATAGTGTTCAGTGTTTCAGTAAACATCCATTATATAACATTTCTGGTCAGTTTAGAGATCAAACTATGATTTATTTCGGTGATTTACATGTTTTTTATGAAATGCTACAGAATTGCAAGATAGAGGATTCTCATTTCCATCATAACCAATAAACCTTTTTTTTTTAAAGAAAAACTCATTCTCAAAAATGTGATGACTGTGACTCTTTGTTACTAAAACATTACTAACACAAACAATAGAAATAAATGTACAACATTATATTTTTGATTAAAAGATGACCCTTATATGGGCTATATACATAGTTACCTACACAAACTGGTACTGAAAAGAAAATACTGCTGCATTGTAACGGTGTGATAGAGAATAAAAATTAATGTTTTTTTGTTTGTTTTGTTTTTTAGATTGAAAAAGTGTTTTGGACCTGGAAATAAAAAAGTAAAACAAACAGTTGTACTGGTCTGTAGATTATTGCATATCTCTCCAGCAGAGAGCACAATAGCTTCAGCTATCATACTAGCAGTCGCATATATAAAAGTTTATATATGCCTACATATATATATATATATATATATAAACAATCGATTTTTGTGACATTTGCTATGCTATAAGCCTATCAGATGCACATGCAAAAATGAGCCTTTTGACTGCGTTATCATTAACATGGTCTTTGCATGGTGACTGTCTGCAGGGTTTTTAATAATGACAGTAATAAAACTTTATGGCTCAGGAAGTTAAAGCCAGGCCTGTGCTCTCCTGGAGTCTAGAATGGCCATATGTTACTGCAAATCCTCCGGCCACTGCCTGACATTACAGCAACATAAAACATAGTTTTGTTCAGATTAATGTTTAGAAACTTTCATAAAACAGTGTCTCTTTGTTTATTTGTCCTCTAACAATGTCTAGAAATATACACTCATGATCATCACAAGAGAACTGTCACTGTGGGTATTTTTTCTTCAACCATACCATTAATTCTTTGGTGCAAATGTCATTTTATTTTTAATAAAATGGGTGGCCATTTTATATTGCTAAGGCTAATGTCATAGCTATGATTTTATGTATCCTTAATACTCACAATTTGGGAGGTGATGTACGATAAAAAAGAATATATTTACCAAAGAAATTTGCTTTTTCTTTGTTTTCTCCACAAGATATCTCATCTCCTCTTAGTACACTAACTTTTGAAAAACTTTATTAGTGGTTTGTGGTGGAAATGACAACATAGAGTGAGAAATTGAGGGGAAAATATAGATAATGTTCGCACAATAAATGCTGAATGTAATATTTCTCTCTTTGTTTAGATCAGTGTAAATGTAATATTTTATCATTGTCACATTTCACGATTAGAACGCTAGCAAAAGGGTAAAACAATATCTAGATTTGAAAAGCATTTAAAAAGTAGCAAAGATATTAAATGATAGGTCTGCATTTAAAAAAAAATTAATATTTAAAAAAATATATTTTTAAGTTTTTAATAACTATAACTTTTATTATTATTATTATTATATATTAAATATAAATGTTATTCTTATATTCTTATAATGTATCATTGTTTTATTATTATAAAATAATATTTAAAACTCTTAAAAATAATAAAGAAATGACTTTGTAATGCTAGCATTTCTCAAGATTAATCACTTGTTGATAATAAATACACAAATAAATGAAAAATAAACAAAGCAATTTTTAATGTGACAGATTATAACAAAAAGAAAAACTTAAGAATCTAATAGTTTAATAAAAGTCTAGTCTTGAGATATAAAATTGGCCGAAGTTGAAAAAATGCTCTTTCTATTCAGTGTCACTTTGTATCCATTCCATACTCAGTATCTGTACTCGACTAGTAGGCTCGCGTACTAACAGCCGGACACACGACAGACCCGTCAGACTGGTCTAGTTACCGCTTGGTGCCGCCTGTGGGAGAAACGCGGAAGAAGAGTTCATTCAAGGCGTTTGGTGATCCACACACACACACACACACACACACACACACACGTACACGAGTTTCCCCTGGTAAACATGCTATCGTGAAGCTTCTCCAATGCGCCTTCGCGTTTTCCTCTCATTCCCTGCGGTTTCGAGTGGAGATGTCTGGACACACAGCACTGCATGGACTGATACTCTTATATTCAATTCACCCGCTCGTGCTCGCAGAGAAACCGGGTAAGTGAACAAAAACACGGCAGATGATCGGAAACAAAAGAGTGTTTGCTGAGGCGTCAGAGATTACTGGAGGATCTAGAGTTGTTTGCGTGCAACATGCATGTATGGTGTAGTATATCATCGTAAGTAAACGTAGCCTGCAGTTGCTCCTGAGGAGTTATAATGTTTCAAACTTTGTTACATGCGCTTCAGATCCGGTTAATTCTTGAGCGCAGAGCGTTTCATTCTGAGATCTAAACATTAAATTCCAATGGATTGTGTTTATGATTAGTTTCGTCTTGCATGTGTTTCTCATAGAAACCACCATTTAAAGGTAAAGTTGATATCCTTAAACTTTAGACATGGACGACGGATAAGATTTTTGATGTCTAATTTGGCTGATTATAAAATGTGCTGACTGTATAGCACATGCATGCTGGCACAACTTTCCCTCGAATCACTCTCACAGCGGGACTGTGTGTGTTAGTCTCAGTGTCTCTGGATGGTCAAAGCAGCATCTGATCTGCATTGTGCAAAAACATGTATCTTTTGTCTCGGATTTTAGTACTGTACTACAGACTACTGAGGTCTTTTACTGCTGGGATATTCCTTTAGGACTCATTTTAATTTCAGTATACAGTGCATTGCCTGCGTTATAGAGACGATGGAGTGGAGAAACATTTGGTTATTAAAAGGAACAGTTTGGTCAAAAAAAGTTCATTGTCTATTCCCAGAACTTTTATTACTTTTTCTGTGGAACACAAATCGAGAAATGTTAATGTTTGCACTTTTGCATACAATTGATAAAAGGGGTTGAAATTGAGGTTGTCAGGAATGTGAAAACATTCAAAAAACATCTATATGACTCGTGTATTGTACTTTCCAAGACTTTCGTTTATCTTCAGAACACAAATGAATATTTTGATATGAAAAAAAGATATTTTTACTAAAATCTGAGAGCTTTCTGTCCCTCCATAGACAGCTATGCAACTACCACTTTGATGCTTCAAAAAGTTCATAAAGAGATTGTAAAACTAATCCATATGAATTGAGGAGTTTAGTCCAAATTTTCTGAAGAGACTCGATCACTTTTTATCCTCCTGGGACCCAGAAATAGAGTTTTGTCCAGTGTAGTGGACATTATATTTTAGTGTATTTCTCGAACACCATATGTCACAACGGTGTGTCCTGTGAAGAGCACATTCAGGGCTTTTCAGAGATACAAAATGTTTGTTTCACCATGAAAACAACTTATCCTTGCTCTTTAAAAATGTCTGACATTAATTTAGTGATCAAATGTAGCACTCTTATGGAAATATGATAATATAGTGGGATTATAATTTAAATCTGACTACTTTTCAAATTGTATTTCATAAACCAACATCTCAGGAAAACATTATTGGGTTTCAAAAATAAAATAAAAATTACTTTCTGTTACAGAACAGGGCATTGATTTCATACATGTCGGCCACTGTAGGACTCAAATCATGTTTATCAGGCATTTTGGGAGACACATCAAGTCAATATGGAAATAAATTATGCATCAATATTCCTATGAAATGTTATTCAAATGTTGCTAATTATTACTCAATTTATTACACTTATTTTTTCATTAAATGTTGCTTCAAGAACACAATGTGCACATTAGATGCAGTGTATAGATACATTGCATTGAATGGGAATATTAATATATGATCATTTTACCCACATTTGCATAAAGTAAAATGGTGTATCAGTTCATTCCATTATATCTTTCATAACAGTTGAGAATCATCTTTATACAAATTTTGGTTAAAAAAAATCCCGAAACCCCAACATTTATTGGTGATTGAAAAATAAATCCCATTTTTTCTTTGCCTATACATATAATTACATGTAAAACAACTGCGTCCTGGTGTCCACTTTAGAGGACATAGCATAACATATGAATAAAATATAATTTTTCAAAAATGATTCTTTTATTTATTTTTTTACCATTTGTTTCTTTTGCTCTAAACAATGAACCGAAATTTTTTTTTTTTGAAAAAACTTCTTTTTTCTGGGCCGTTTTTTAAAATCCTATCCAATGGTTGAAAGCACAGGAGTAAACACGGTCACCAGTGGGTTGTGACGCTGTCAATCAAAATGTGGAGCGGTGATTCGTTCCGTGTGATTCTGTCAGAAAACAAATGGATAATTCGGTAAATTAAATTTTAAATTTAACAGAATTGATCAACTTGGTGCTGCTGTGCTTGTTTTAAATCACATTCTTTCTAAAAAAAAAAAGAACGTTTTTGGTTTAATATATTCTGAATATATAAGACTGTCAATGATCTAAATTCATGTTGGTTTATATTTTATTTTTTCATTATTTATTTAGTTGGATTTTAGTTGGTCTTGGTCAGAAATGTTTCATAAATAGTGATCTACATGATGCGGCGGCCTTTGGGCTCAGTGATGTTGAGTTTAAATGTCATGTAAAATAAAGACATGTTATGTATATTGTGATGTAATGCTGTTTTCTGGAAGGGACTAAAGAACAAAGTATTTTTTTCAGCTGAAAGGCAGAATACAAATGTTTTTATTAAGTTAGATTAGCATTATATAACAGTTTCAGATTATGTTTTAGTGTTGTTAACATGTCCCACACAAACTTCTAATCGTCCCACATCTGGTTTGTTTGATGGTCACCCTAGTTGACACACAAGAACAAACTTCATTGGTTCTCGCACATCAAGCGAACATGCTTGAGCTTCCATTTACCGCAACTGATGTGAAAGTGATCGTGTCTCTTCAGAAAATTATGACTAAACCACACAATTCACATGGATTAGTTTTACGATCTCTTTATGAACTTTTTGAAGCATCAAAGTGCTAGTTAGTAGACTGTCAATGGAGAGTCAGAAAGCTCAAAGATTTCTTCAAAAAGATCTTAATTTGTGTTCTGAAGATGAACGAAAGCCTTGCGGGTTTGGAACGACATGAAGGTGAGTAAATGAGGATATCATTTTCCGTTTTGTGTGAAATATCCATTTAATGATTTAGTTTCCAAAAGTTCCCTGTAAGTCATTCACTCACTTTTGTTACCTTTTGAATTTTGTTTGAAAACTTTAGTCTCCACAAGGATTAATTGCATGGATAAGAGCATTAAGTACAATTCTTGTGACTAAATAATGACCAAATCTTTTTGTGTGTGTGTTTCAATCAAGGGTGAAATACTTCAGTTCAACACTGCATGGTATCGCTCCCCTTGATGTAGTCCTTATTTTTGTATTATAGTTGTATTTAGAGTTATTACTTTTTGGCAGTATTCTTGCTAAGCAAAGTGTTTTTGACCGTACACTCTTAAACATAATGGTTCTTTAATTGGCATTAATGGTTACATGAAGAACATTTAACATCCATGGAATCCATTGCACAAAAGGTTCTTTAGAGTGGAAAAAGTTTCATCATGTTATTAAAATTTTCGTTAACACTAGTAGTTATTTTAAGAACTTTTTTTCACTAAAGTGTAATTTGGGGAATCTAAAATAATTCTTCTATGGCATCACCCTTTTACAACCTTTATTTTTAAGAGTGTATCACAGACTAAATTGAATATCCTACTAGTGTGAGCCCATAGCTGGTGCATGTCAGGAGACCGTCGGATTGTCTGTACATGCAGAAGTCTCTCTGTTGTGAATGTTTCACTCCACCCTGGGGCCGACGATTGCCAGGTGTTCCTCAACATGCTTTCAGAAGCTCCACCATGTTTTTCCCCATTGGAATGAATGCAAAAGTGAGCTATTTCTTTTTAGATTATTTTTTGACATCTACTTCTTTACTGAAGTTCTTAATAAATAACCCAAAATATTATTTTAATGTGTAGTCGTTGTAGCTTAGTTTGTTTGCATGGCCATGATGATGTCATTCCTCTACACCTGCCCTGAGGTTTCCGTCCATCAAATGTTTTTTTTTTGCACGACCCAGCCCTACATCTGGATGGAGTTCAGACGCCACCACAAAGGCCACTGTGTGTCCGCGAGTATTTAGCACTGACGTAGTACCAGCTGAGGTCAAAGAAAGCATTTTTTGGTTAGTGTGGGCGAATGTTCCCTTAGAAAAACACTGGTGCTATTTATAGCATTAGTCCTGTTTCATTCCTTGTGTCATTTAAGAATGCCTTCAATGTCACAAAACTCTGGCGTCTCTGAGTTTGTTATATGCATACATCAGCGCCAAGTTCCTGAGTGGCTGCTGGAGACTCAGCTGTCTGGAAGGAAAGAAGATTTGGTGGTGCCATCACAGGTGTGAGTGCCTTTACCATGGGAGACACTGACATAACGGAGCCATAACATATCAGCGAACAGTAGTCTTGACAATAAATGCACAAATGCGCATATACATGCACTAACCCCCCAGCGTGGGAGCTCTTCACCCTGGGATCATCCACAAGACTTGTGTCCGGCAGCTGACATTTTCTAACACCACCTTTGTCAATGATCTATGGACGCATGTCTTTGCCATGGAATAAAAAATAAAAAAGGTTTTGTGACTTTTTATCTCACAATTAGTTTTTCTCGCAATTCTTAGTATATATCTCACAATTTAGACTTTTTAAAAAATGTAAACTCAGTCAGAAGTGCGAGATGTAAACTGTGAATTCTGAGAAAATGTTGTTTTTAAGTTTGAAAACTTTAGTCTCCATGAGGACTGATTGCATGGACAAGAGCATAAAGTACAATTCTTATTTTGTTTTACATGGAAGAAATAAAGTCACGGGTTTGGATTTGGAACTAAATGGGATATAAACATGAAGATATAAACTAGCAATTGTGAGAGTCAGAATTGTGAGGTATAAATTCACAGTTGTGAGGGAAAAAAATGTGAATTGTGAAATGAAAAAGTCGAAATTACCTTTGGCTTTTTTGATTAAGTGTCAGAAACAATCTTCCATTGCTCGTATTTCCTCTCTAAATGTGCTGTATCATCTTATTCTTCTAATTAGAAAACTTATAGTAGTAGAGGTTTCTTCTTGTGCTTTGACTTGTCTAAGGGGTTATGTGCATGTTGAAACAATGAGTTAATTAAACTTTCTGCCTGCTGATATAATATTATTTGGTTTATGTTAGGTTGACATGCATTGGCTTGTTGAGTTCATGCAATCTTTTGTTGGAACAGAATCAGACATTTATGTGCACTTGGAGTCTTACTTGCCATTACATAACAGGTTGGATTGCTATTTGATCTTCAAGAGAGAGCGGGTCTGAAGCTTGTATCAATATAATATTGTCTTTTAAAATTTGGGAATAAGTTTTTAAACTTGTAAGGTGATTTTTTTTGCCATTATTGGTACCAAACTGAATTGCAAAAATGCTGAACATAAAGAGACTTAAAGGGATAGTTCACCCAAAAATGAACAAAAAAAATTATCTTCTTGAAGCCATCGTAGGTGTATATCACATTCTTCTTTCAGACTAATACAATCGGAATTACATTAAAAAAAGGTCCTGGCTCTTCCAAGCTAGATAATGAGAGTGAATGGCTGTTTGACTTTGGAAGTCCATCAAAGCGCATACATTCATGATTAAAGTGCTCGACACGGATATGCGGGGTTAATAAAGGTCTTCTGAACTGAAGCGATGGGTTTGTGTAAGAAAAATATCCATATTTAAAACTTTTTTCGACTAAAATAACTAGCTTCTGGCAGACGGCCGTACACATCAACTTATGCCAAAAGAGTAAAGGCCATTGCACACTGAGTCCGAAAATTTCGTATGCGTTTTTTGGTATTCGTGATTTGGTGGCTCTGAATTGTCAAAACACCATTCAAACAGCTTGCTACGGATGCGAAAAACAAAGAAAATCGAACCTGCACCGATTTTTTTATGACAGACGAATGTTTCGTAGACAGTGTGCAAGCGTGATTGACATAACGAGAGGTCGATTTAAAAAAAAAAAAAAAGATGCGGATTTCTGCAATGGCCTTTACCCTTGATCTTGACGTACAACGTAATGACGAAAGCGGTTGCCCAGCCCTGTTTGTTTGAACCGTCAAATTGCCGTCATTACGTTCACGTTGTGTGTCAAGTTCACTTCAGAAGACCTTTATTAACCCTTGCAGATCTTCAGAAGACCTTTAATAACCCTCGCAGATCTTCAGAAGACCTTTGTTGACCCTCGCAGATCTTCAGAAGACCTTTATTAACCCTCTCAGATCTTCAGAAGACCTTTAATAACCCTCGCAGATCTTCAGAAGACCTTTAATAACCCTCGCAGATCTTCAGAAGACCTTTGTTGACCCTCGCAGATCTTCAGAAGACCTTTATTAACCCTCTCAGATCTTCAGAAGACCTTTAATAACCCTCGCAGATCTTCAGAAGACCTTTAATAATCCTCGCAGATCTTCAGAAGACCTTTATTAACTCTCGCAGATCTTCAGAAGACCTTTATTAACTCTCGCAGATCTTCAGAAGACCTTTATTAACTCTCGCAGATCTTCAGAAGACCTTTATTAACTCTCGCAGATCTTCAGAAGACCTTTATTAACCCTCGCAGATCTTCAGAAGACCTTTAATAACCCTCGCAGATCTTCAGAAGACCTTTATTAACTCTCGCAGATCTTCAGAAGACCTTTATTAACTCTCGCAGATCTTCAGAAGACCTTTATTAACCCTCGCAGATCTTCAGAAGACCTTCATTAACCCTCGCAGATCTTCAGAAGACCTTTATTAACCCTCTCAGATCTTCAGAAGACCTTTAATAACCCTCGCAGATCTTCAGAAGACCTTTAATAATCCTCGCAGATCTTCAGAAGACCTTTATTAACTCTCGCAGATCTTCAGAAGACCTTTATTAACTCTCGCAGATCTTCAGAAGACCTTTATTAACTCTCGCAGATCTTCAGAAGACCTTTATTAACTCTCGCAGATCTTCAGAAGACCTTTATTAACTCTCGCAGATCTTCAGAAGACCTTTAATAACCCTCGCAGATCTTCAGAAGACCTTTATTAACCCTCACAGATCTTCAGAAGACCTTTATTAACTCTCGCAGATCTTCAGAAGACCTTTATTAACTCTCGCAGATCTTCAGAAGACCTTTATTAACTCTCGCAGATCTTCAGAAGACCTTTATTAACTCTCGCAGATCTTCAGAAGACCTTTATTAACTCTCGCAGATCCGAGTCGAGCACTTTAATCATGAATGTATGCGCTTTGATGGACTTCCAAAATCAAACAGCCATTCACTCTCATTATCTAGCTTGGAAAATCCAGGACATTTTAAATATAACTCTGATTGTATTAGTGTGAAAGAAAAATGTCATATACACCTAGGATGGCTTCAGGGTGAGTAAATCATGAGCTAATTTTCCTTTTGGGGTGAACTATCCCTTTAAAAGTACTAAACATTAAAATTTTAGTCTTGTTCTTCCTGGGTCTGAATTCACAATGCTTCATTACAACAAATTCTAATAGTACTTTTTACAGATGATGGCTGTGGTCATTATGTCCTGGGTCAAGAGAGTGGTGTCCTGTCCTCCAAGAACTACCCAGGAACTTACCCCAACAACTCCTGGTGTGAATGGCGGATCCGCGTACCCATCGGCCACACGATCATCCTCAAGTTTGGAGACCTGAACATGGAGAAGAAGTACTGCGAGTCAGACTATTTAAAGGTTCTAAAAGGATCATATGGGGTGGAAAATGGTAAGCTGTTGAAATCATTTATGCGATGAACATGCTGCTTACATAATGTTTTCTCAGCCATTATCTTGTGGTCACTAGATCATGTGTCTGGGTCAAACAGTATATGAAAACCAGATATTCTCAGTGGCGACTGATGGCACAGGTTCTTGTGTTTTGATGTCTTTATCTTTTGTCTTAGTGCATCAGGGTTTCCTTGTTTGATTAATTGAAAGTATAATGGATTAAGTTGTTTCTGTTGTCTAAGTTTTGTTTGTAAATTGCTTTTTGACAGCTGTGTTTGAATTTAAAGGTGAGGTTTGGCACCAAACATAATGCTTATTTTCAAACAGGTTTTCCAAACCTCTATTGGTTGGATAAACAGATGTTCCTACCCCAATCTGATCCCGTTGGTTAAGACAATATTGCTGTGTTGGGCAGAAACAGAATCCTGTAGGAAACATTTAGAAATCTAATTTAAGCCTAGGTGAACATCTTGTGCAATCATATTGTGATATAGTTGATCATATGCTCTTGAGTCAGTTTAAACTCCTCTAGATCACATTACTGTGAGTAAACATGAGTAAAGCACTTTAAATCAGAGCATTACCATGAGTCGGCACCAGTCACACATTGATAAATTTACTGTAAAGCAAGAGGAAACCACAGAGGCCAGTGTGTCAGAGGATGTTTTAGAGATTATTTCCTTAGGGATATTGTCACTTGTTATGTCCCATTTCTAATATCTTTCTTTTCGAATGAGCTTGCTAGTGTAATTGCAGATGAAGTCTGATGCATTTCTTTTTGAACAGGAAATGGCACAGATTCTGTACTTATTATGCACTATTCCTATTCAAAAAGATATGTATAGCTTTGCAAGTTTTTCTAGTACAGATGCGTTGCAATTAATAAGGTAACAAGAGAATTCATGTCAGTCATTTATGAAACATTTTCCTGAATTAGATTACTTAAATGTATAAACGGGTGCTAAAATATGACCATTGGTTATACTCAGGGGTTAAATTGTGCAAAAATGCTCCAGAATGGAATTTTGGCACCTTTGATAAAAAATAAATAAAAATGATTGGCAGTTTTTGAATTAATTCCATTTCCTGTATTTTCCAGTCTTTTTTGTTTGTTTGTTTGTTTTTGTTTGACCCATTCGAACATTCTGAATTCCCAGGGGTTAACCCAGAGGTTAAATTGTGCAAACAAATTTCCAGAATGCAATTTTGGTAACTTTGATAAACAAAGAAATAAACAAAACAAAAAGACGATTGGCAGTTTTTGAATTAATTCCATTTCCTGTATTCGCCAGTCTTTTTTTGTTTGTTTGTTTAAATTGTTTAATCCGTTCCAACATTCTGAATTCCTTTAAAGTTTAAAATGCTTTAAAAAAAGTTATTTACAATAGGCGTTATGCTTCTTTCTAGTCATTGGCAGACCCTAGTAGAAGTGAGAAATTCGTCAGTAGGTGGTTAATTTCATTTACGCAGTGGTACAGATGTAACCTGGGGTTATATGGATTTTAGAGAGAACAGTGATGCTCTAACTGTTCTCTCCAAAATCCATATATAACCCTAGGTTACATCTGTACCACTATGTGAATGAAATTAACCACCTACTGTTTTGTCAATTATAGATGGGGAGGGAAAAGGATGTTGTAGCGCTTCACTCGAAGTGAATGGGCTGTTCTGTTTTATTAGCCTATCATCTTTCAGCCCTCGACCTGAGGTCTTGTTTGGTTATCCTGCCCAGAAAAAATGTATTGCCTTTCTTTTTGTGCACCCATAGATTAAGTTTGGAGACATTATTTTCCTATCTACACTGAAATGTTGTTCTGATAAACTAGAGCAGTGGGTGTTTTTATTGAAGCCAGAACCATTGAGCTAATTAACAGTGTAGAGAATTAACAGCACCAGAAGAAGAGCCTAGAGGACATGAATCTTCCCACACTACGTCTGGTTCCTCCCCTGCCAACCCTTTTAACCACACACGCTGTCATGGTGTCAGAGTCGAGCCTCGGCCACAGTCACTGATCAAAGCGTCCTGAAGTGGAACGACTGGAATTCCTCTCGGAGCGATTCTTAAACAGCGGTTGAGAGACATGGGATGACTAAAGCTTTGTGTTGGGCGCAGAGTTTGACACTTGCGTCATTAACACTTCATAGTGTGCTGACCCTTTGGTGCGTTCGGTCATAATGTTTTAAAGATTAAAGTGTTTTGATTTACACCAGAGCTTATCAGAAACTCATCTGTGTTGGACGTGTCATCCTTCAGTCAGCAGACATGTCGTAAATTTTCCAAAAAAACACGTAAATGACGTCTACACCTTCTCAATCAGACTGTTGATTGAGAAGACAGTGAGAGTTAGCTTCAGAACCGTGCCTGATTGGTATTTATTTTCACTCTTGCTTTAAATTATTATTTTTTTATGTACTTTGACATTTGACGGTTAAATTTGTGCAAGTTTTTATTTATTTATTTATTTATATAAAATTTAAGTTAACGGCTTACTGGCTGTTTTTTTTACTCTTCTTACAATATTTTTTACAAGTTGACTGGTGTTAATTTTGGTCTGACTTGTACATCACTGCTAATACCTTAGTATGATTCTAATTCCTAATTTTTTATTAATTAATACATTTCCTTCCATTTCACCTAGTGTTCTGGGAGTACTGCGGGGGTCCGATGCCCAAGCCTACGCAGATCCACACAGACTCCAGCGAACTCACTGTTCGCTTTCGTAGCAGCCAGCACATCTCTGGAAGAGGATTCCTGCTGTCATACTCCACAGAAAACCACAAAGGTATCTTTAATTTAAAAGGAAACGTGTGTGTGTCTTCTTAACACAACTTTGTACATGTTTAGCTTTAGCTCTCAGGAATCCAATATTCTTCTTGTCTCTTGGCCGACCCTCATGTTAACCACAGTGCGGTGGACCCATGCCGTGGCTTGCCCCCTTCAATCCTCTGGATGCTTACAGATCCTTTACAGATGTTTCTTTAAAAGACAAGTTTGAACAATATTAAAGGGATAGTTCACCCAAAAATGAAAACTCTGTCAGTAATTACTCTCCCTCATGTTGTTCAACTCCGTAAGACCTTCGTTCATCTTCGGGACACGAATTAAGATATTTGTGATTAAATCTGAGAGCTGGATCACTCCTCCATAGGCTTCTAAGGGATTGAAACTTGTTCCCCGAAAAGTTATTAAAGATATCGTTAAAATATTCCAAGTGACTACAGTGGCTCAATCTTACGTTTATCAAGCGACGAGAATACTTTTTGTGCTCAAAACAAACAAAAATAACGACTTTATTTCAACTATTGATTTCCTTCTCTGTGGGCTCGAGTGAGTTCACTAGTGTAACAGCGCAGCGCTTCTGTGTTGTACGTCACACGCATCACACACATGACCAGCGTCGGCCAATAGTGAGCCTGCGTGTGACGTAGCACTACGCTATTACACTACGCTAACACACTACGCTATCACACTACGCTATCACACTACGTTACCACACTACGCTACCACACTACGCTATCACACTACGGTATCACACTACGCTATCACACTACGCTAACACACTACGCTAACACACTACGCTAACACACTACGCTACCACACTACGCTATCACACTACGCTAACACACTACGCTATCACACTACGCTATCACACTACGCTATCACACTACGCTATCACACTACGCTACCACACTACGCTATCACACTACGCTACCACACTACGCTACCACACTACGCTACCACACTACGCTACCACACTACGCTACCACACAACGGTACCACACTACGCTATCACACAACGCTATCACACTACGCTAACACACTATGCTATCACACTACGCTAACACACTACGCTAACACCCTACGCTATCACACTACGTTATCACACTACGCTATCACACTACGCTATCACACTACGCTATTACACTACGCTAACACACTACGCTAACACACTACGCTATCACACTACGCTATCACACTACGCTATCACACTACGCTATCACACTACGCTATCACACTACGCTACCACACTACGCTACCACACTACGCTACCACACTACGCTACCACACAACGGTACCACACTACGCTATCACACAACGCTATCACACTACGCTAACACACTATGCTATCACACTTCGCTAACACACTACGCTATCACACTACGCTATCACACTACGCTATCACACTACGCTAACACACTACGCTATCACACTACGCTATCACACTACGCTATCACACTACGCAATCACACTACGCAATCACACTACGCTATCACACTACGCTATCACACTACGCTATCACACTACGCTATCACACTACGCTACCACACTACGCTAACTGACTCGAGGCCCACAGAGAAGGACATGAATAGTTGAAATAAAGTCGTTATTTTTGTTTGTTTTTGCGCACAAAAAGTATTCTCGTCGCTTGATAAACGTAAGATTGAGCCACTGTAGTCACTTGGACTATTTTAACTTTTCGGGGAACAAGTTTCAATCCCTTAGAAGCCTATGGAGGAGTGATCCAGCTCTCAGATTTAATCAAAAATATCTTAATTCGTGTCCCGAAGATGAACGAAGGTTGAACGGGGTTGAGCAACATGAGGGAGAGTAATTACTGACAGAATTTACATTTTTGGGTGAACTAATTTGTACTCTAATTTGGCTCTTTCGGTGAGGCCTAAATTTAACACAGACACACGCACACATATAAATTCAGCCATTTTTAGAGCTTGACAGTCTGGGGTCATAGTCTGTGGCTTTGTCATGTGAGCATGAGTGAGGTTTATATCTAAGTATGTATATGTTTCCATCCCAGACATGGAGGTGCAGGAAGTAGGTCTGTCATCCTGTTGTGATGCTTGTGTCCTGTTGTTCTTGTTTTTGTTGAGTCGGAGGGCCTGTTTCCTTTGTGGAGACTTATCATCTGCTCCATTTTTACCCTCATTGTGTGTCCTCCTCTGCTTTCCTCCTCAGAGCTGCTGACATGCTTGGACAGAGGCAGTCATTTCCCAGAATCAAAGTACAGGTGAGAGTGAGTATGTGTTGGGATATAGACACCTTAAAAAGTTAAACTTACACAAGTTGCCCGATATAGCTCTATGTTTTCAATCTTTTGACTATATATATATATATATATATATATGCATGTACATAGACTATATACAGTGCCTAGCATAAGTGAACACACCCGTGGTAAAGTTGAGTAAAAAGAGGAATAAAAAATCATATTTTGGATATTGATCTTAATGCCTTAATTTAAAAAATGAGGAAAAATCCAACCTTTAAGGACACCAATTTTCTTTGTGAATGAATAATGTATCGTAAATAAATAAATGTTCTTCCTTAAAATACAGGTTGCATAAGTCAGGACACCCCTATGTTAAATTCCCATAGAGACAGCAGATTTTTATTTTTAAAGGCCAGTTATTTCATGGATCCGGGATACTATGCATCCTGATAAACTTCCCATATCATCATCACACACTCTTCACCATACCTGGAGATCGGCATGGGGAACTTTCCATAAGACCATCTCTCAATGCAAATCATACCACCTATTAGCCTAACTGAAATAACTCCATACCGATCTCTAGATATGGTGAAGGGTGTGTGATGATGATGTGGGATATTTTAATTCCAAAGGCCAAGGGAACTTTATCAGGATGCATATTATCCCGGATCCATGAAACAACTGGCCTTTAAAAATAAAAATCTGCTGTCTCTATGGGAATTTAACAATGGGGTGTCCTGACTTAAGGAAGAACATTTATTTATTTACGATACATTATTCATTCACAAAGAAAATTGGTGTCCTTTTTTTAATTAAGGCATTAGGATCAATTTCCAAAATATGATTTTTTATTCCTATTTTTAGTCAACTTTAGCATGGGTGTGTTCACTTATGCTATCCACTGTATATATATATATATTTTTTTTTTTTTCAATCTTTTGACTTAAAGATTATTATTTTTATTAATGTACAAATAACTCTTTTGGTAAATAAAAATAAAAATGGCATTTAAATAGTCAGAATAACATGGTGAATATATAGTGAATATTTCATATATATATTGCCCAGACATATCTGAAAAAAATCCTTTGAAATATATCCAAAGCCACAAGACATTACAAAATACAAAATGAACCCTGGGCAGTAGTCACAGTTTTCCAGACTGTATGTCATTGCATTAATGCTTATAATTTTAGTTCCTCACTCAGCTATTATCAACACACTATCCATTGCTTTATCCATAGCCGTCAGCTGTAATTAACTGATATGCTGTAAGCAGATATTTGTCTTTGTTCTCGCCCTGTGTAGGAAGTACTGTCCGGCCGGATGTGCAGCGGTGACAGGAGACGTGTCTGGGGACATTTCTCTGGGCTACAGACATGTGAGTAGCGTCTCATTGTTTTCCTCAGGTGTGGGTGGCATGTTGCAGCTCATTTCGCATCCGCAGAAGAGCATTAGCCAAGCTGTGGGGTTATTTACAAGGCCGACTTGCATCCAAGCAGATGCTCTGCAGGGAGCTTCCCAAACAGGTTTCAGATGCAACAACTCAGCCAAGAAAAGCGGCTGCTCTAAGCAGATTTTCCCACAGGTGCTCCGGCCTCCAGGGCCTTCACAGGGAATGTAAAGCGGGCCGGCAGTCGGGGGTGGAATGCACTAATGGCTCGTCCCATTGTCTGTCAGGCATTTGTTGTGACAGGACTTGTGTATGCATGTGTGGACACCCCGAGGATACGCAGTGACAGGTCATTTGTGCTGGCTCCATTGTTCCCCATGGTCACTTAGTGGGCAGTGAACTCTGAATGAAAGGCGTTTATGTAATTGTTCATACCTCTCCAGCGAATCGGGGTCAGAGCTTTGGGTTACTTGAGGGATTGGCCGAACTGCAACGGATAGTTTGATGTGGAATGAATCATGTGCTTGGGCTTTGAGCTATAACTCAAGATGTTAAGGGCTTTTCTGAAGGATTTGCTTATGGTAAAATCTCTTCCTGTTTGTGAAAGCTAAGCTGGTCGAGCTTTATGTGTCACTGCAAGTTCTGCTTGCGTTGAATTTGTGAGGGTAATTAAAAAAAGGCCTTTTCATTTAAATCGAGTGTTTGTTGCATGTGCGTAGCTTAACCTCTTAAAAACCAAAAGTAGAGTAGAACAAACCTTGCCGATCATTGTGAGAAGGGAAACTGTTGTGTTGCAGTAGCACAAATACTGTCAGGTACAAAAGTCTGAGAAGTGAAAATGAAGACTGGAGTAATGATGCTGAAAATTCAGCTTTGACATCACAGGAATAAATTGCATTTTAAAGTATATTAAAATTAAAATATTTTATAAAATATTATTTTAAAATGTAATATTTCACAATATTACTGTTTTTACTGTATTTATGATATTCAATGCCTTTTTAAAGATGTCTCTTATGCTCACCAAGGCTGCATTTATTTGATTAAAAATACAAAAAAAAGTAATATTGTTTAATATTATTACAATTTAAAATAACCGTTTTCTATTTTAATATATTTTAAAATGTAATTTATTCATGTGATGCAAAGCTGAATTTTCAGCATTAAATTGATCAAAAGTTACAGTAATGACATTTATAATGTTACAAAAGATTCTATTTAAAATAAATGAAATGGAACTTTCTATTCATAAAAGAATCCTAAAAAATGTCTTCTCCACAACTGTTTTATAATAATAATGAATGTTTTTTGAGCAGCAAATCAGCATATTAGAATCATTTCTGAAGGATCATGTGACACTAAAGACTGGAGTAATGATGCTAATTGCATCACAGAAATAAATTATATTTTAAATATATTCAAATAGAAAATAGTTATTTTAAATAGCCATAATATTTAACAATATTACTGTTTGTATTTTTAATTAAATAAATGCATCCTTGATGAGCATAAGAGACTTCTAAAAACATTAAAAAACGTAAAAAACTTTTGAACAGCTGTGTATGTATATATATATATATAATTTAAAAATTAGGGAGTAATAGAACAGGAATAGACTAAAAGATGTAAAACACAAAAGAAACTACAAAATGCACATTCTGGTTGTGGGAAAAGTCCAGAGTATCAGAGCGTGACTATCTCTTGTATTTTCCTAATGATACGTTTCCACAGACTAAAGTGATGGTAGGAGGAACGCTCTCTGCTTTAAGTTGTCCTAACCCCTATCACGGATCACAGATTTACAAGAAAGACAACAGACACACGGCTGCTGGCTCAATACTCACACAACAGGGTCTTAAACACAATGGAAGACAAGAGCGCGCATTTCCACCCTGCTGCCGTCCGCTTTGATATGCGAGTGTGAAGGGCTTTAGAAAGAGCCAGAGCGATTAATTACTTCACATTGGCTTTTGTGTAGATTGGGTGGAGCAGTGGACTCTGGGATTACAGGCAGATAATGCCACCACAGTGAGGGTGTGGATCTGCCCACCAAAGCCATTCAGCATTCACTTCTACACACACACATTTATTCATTATTTTGCCACTTTAATCTCAGTTCTAGGTTCGTCAATACTTTGTAAGACTGAATGAATCATCTGAATGAAATCAGATAGTGCCACCCTCTACACGCTAATAAGTGAAACTGACATCTCTTCCTGTTAGTAAATAAATTGTAGTTTAAGATAGAAAACAGTTTACATGTCAATATTTTAATATTTTACTGTTATTTTTTTATTAAACAATTGCAGCCTTGCTGAGACTTCTTTCAAAAACATTGCAAAAAAGTTACGACCCCAAACTTTTGAATGGTAGTGTGTGAGTTTGTTGTCAGCTGGAAGTTAATTTTTTTGTTGTGTAAAAACTGGAAGGCTTCGTGGCTTCATGCTGTGGCTCGTCCTGCAGTGAGCTGATTTGACTCAAGCTAATGTTCTCTCGATGAATTAGTCGGTATACAAAGGTCTTTCAAAGGACGGTTAAGAATGAGGACTTAAAGAAGCTACATATGAATGACAGCACCGTACAGTCAGTTAATGAACAAATAAGCATGCAAAATAACAAATCAACGAATAAAACGTGTGCTTGCTCAGTTGCTAAGGCCAGTTTCACTACTATTGCGGATTGCGTAGTTAGGCCGTGTGTCCACCAAAGCGTTTTTTCACGCAGCTCGCGTTTTTTTTTTTAAACGCCATGATCGTAGCGAGGAGCTGAGCGTTTTTTTCACACTGAAGCGCTGAGTGCACGGCGTTTTTTACTGGTCGCTGAGAGTTGAAGAATGTTCAACTTTGGGGTAAAACCAAGCGGCAACATTCTAATCTGAAAAATGAAGCCTACCCGGAAGTGCGAAAAACTGCAATACACCGAAAATCCGCTAGGGGCAGGTCCCAAAAGGGAGCAAATGTCCATAGACCCCCATGTTAAAATGTCCGTTTTCACAGCATAAATTCAAGTTTTTACAGGTCGGTCCCATGGACTTTTATTGTATTTTTCGATAGGTTCCGAGTGCCTGGCAACTGTGAGGGGGGTGAATTTTTTTCTAACTCGTTAGTTTAGATCGTAGTTAGATATAAAATGTATGACAAATAAGGGCGTGGTTAACTTTGATTGACAGCGTGATTGACAGCTGATAACGGGCTGCGCCGAGTGGAATTCCTGAAATTTTGAGTCTCGGCCATGATCTGACACAACACATCATACCACCGCTGTATCCTTTCTGAAAAGATTTTCCGAGATCGCGCCGCCCATTCCCCCCATAAACGGCCTCAAAACCGTTCTTCAGAAAGTCTATGGGTGACGTCCAGACGCTTTGTCCATATTTTTTACAGTCTATGGGTAAAACATAGCGCTCATCACTGTCACTTTTTGGGGGCGGGGCTACTATCACACCAACCAACTGCCACATAGAGAGCCTAAGCCCCGCCCCTCCACTTCCGGCTCATGGGACCTTATTTCGAAAAAAATATGTATGGTAGTCAATGGCGAGAGACAACTTATCTTTTTATTCCGTCCGAACTGTGCCCTGAATTACACATATGAAGTTTGTCAATTTAAAAGATAATTATGAAAGTCAAGAAAGTCACAGTTTGTCATAAAACAGAAGAGTAACATTTAGTTTTAGAAAGGTAGACGGGTAACATTTAGAAAAGGTATGACGTCACCTTGGGTTTGTAGTCTT
Source organism: Siphateles boraxobius (assembly GCF_051911475.1). NCBI lineage: Eukaryota > Metazoa > Chordata > Actinopteri > Cypriniformes > Leuciscidae > Siphateles > Siphateles boraxobius. The sequence goes on along the minus strand of NW_027508824.1, from coordinate 169,736 downwards.
TGTAATTACATATTTTCACAGTCTTATACCTCAACAGTTTTACATCAAACTGCGGCTTTCTTGACTTTAAAATGTATCTTTTAAATTGACAAACATAATATGTGTAATTCAGGGCTCAATACAAACGGGATCCAAATATTTGTTGTCTCTCGCCATTGACTACCATACAATATTTTTCCGAAATAAGGTCACATGGTCCACCGGAAGGGGAGGGACTTAGGCTCTCTATTCTGATTGTTCAACGTCAACAGAAGACAACAAGCATAATAGCGGAACAAAATTTAAAACAAGAGCCTCAGAAAATACGTTACATTGTATCGACATTTTAATATAGAATCAACACAGAAACAAAATATGTGTGAAATGAGATACTAGTAACAGTTTCGCGGATATTCCGTATCATAACAAGCAAAGAAAAAATAAATACATAAATGCTGCGCTGCCAAAACGCTCTGAAGCGCCCACAGCTAGGCGTTTTCGGCAGAGCGCCTAGCGTTTTCGGCAGAGCGCCCAGCGTTTTCGGCAGAGCGCCTAGCGTTTTCGGCAGAGCGCCTAGCGTTTTCGGCAGAGCGCCTAGCGTTTTCGGCAGAGCGCCTAGCGTTTTCGGCAGAGCGCCTAGCGTTTTCGGCAGAGCGCCTAGCGTTTTCGGCAGAGCGCCTAGCGTTTTCGGCAGAGCGCCTAGCGTTTTCGGCAGAGCGCCTAGCGTTTTCGGCAGTGCGCCTAGCGTTTTCGGCAGTGCGCCTAGCGTTTTCGGCAGTGCGCCTAGCGTTTTCGGCAGTGCGCCTAGCGTTTTCGGCAGGGCGCCTAGCGTTTTCGGCAGGGCGCCTAGCGTTTTCGGCAGGGCTCCTAGCGTTTTCGGCAGGGCGCCTAGCGTTTTCGGCAGGGCGCCTAGCGTTTTCGGCAGACCGCCTAGCGTTTTCGGCAGACCGCCTAGCGTTTTCGGCAGACCGCCTAGCGTTTTCGGCAGACCGCCTAGCGTTTTCGGCAGACCGCCTAGCGTTTTCGGCAGGGCGCCTAGCGTTTTCGGCAGGGCGCCTAGCGTTTTCGGCAGACCGCCTAGCGTTTTCGGCAGAGCGCCTAGCGTTTTCGGCAGGGCGCCTAGCGTTTTCGGCAGAGCGCCTAGCGTTTTCGGCAGAGCGCCTAGCGTTTTCGGCAGGGCGCCTAGCGTTTTCGGCAGACCGCCTAGCGTTTTCGGCAGGGCGCCTAGCGTTTTCGGCAGGGCGCCTAGCGTTTTCGGCAGACCGCCTAGCGTTTTCGGCAGAGCGCCTAGCGTTTTCGGCAGGGCGCCTAGCGTTTTCGGCAGAGCGCCTAGCGTTTTCGGCAGGGCGCCTAGCGTTTTCGGCAGACCGCCTAGCGTTTTCGGCAGAGCGCCTAGCGTTTTCGGCAGGGCGCCTAGCGTTTTCGGCAGAGCGCCTAGCGTTTTCGGCAGGGCGCCTAGCGTTTTCGGCAGAGCGCCTAGCGTTTTCGGCAGAGCGCCTAGCGTTTTCGGCAGAGCGCCCAGCGTTTTCGGCAGAGCGCCCAGCGTTTTCGGCAGAGCGCCTAGCGTTTTCGGCAGAGCGCCTAGCGTTTTCGGCAGAGCGCCTAGCGTTTTCGGCAGAGCGCCTAGCGTTTTCGGCAGAGCGCCTAGCGTTTTCGGCAGAGCGCCTAGCGTTTTCGGCAGAGCGCCTAGCGTTTTCGGCAGTGCGCCTAGCGTTTTCGGCAGTGCGCCTAGCGTTTTCGGCAGTGCGCCTAGCGTTTTCGGCAGTGCGCCTAGCGTTTTCGGCAGGGCGCCTAGCGTTTTCGGCAGGGCGCCTAGCGTTTTCGGCAGGGCTCCTAGCGTTTTCGGCAGGGCGCCTAGCGTTTTCGGCAGGGCGCCTAGCGTTTTCGGCAGACCGCCTAGCGTTTTCGGCAGACCGCCTAGCGTTTTCGGCAGACCGCCTAGCGTTTTCGGCAGACCGCCTAGCGTTTTCGGCAGGGCGCCTAGCGTTTTCGGCAGGGCGCCTAGCGTTTTCGGCAGACCGCCTAGCGTTTTCGGCAGGGCGCCTAGCGTTTTCGGCAGACCGCCTAGCGTTTTCGGCAGGGCGCCTAGCGTTTTCGGCAGACCGCCTAGCGTTTTCGGCAAACCGCCTAGCAGAGCGCCTAGCGTTTTCGGCAGGGCGCCTAGCAGAGCGCCTAGCGTTTTCGGCAGGGCGCCTAGCGTTTTCGGCAGGGCGCCTAGCGTTTTCGGCAGAGCGCCTAGCGTTTTCGGCAGAGCGCCTAGCGTTTTCGGCAGGGCGCCTAGCGTTTTCGGCAGGGCGCCTAGCGTTTTCGGCAGAGCGCCTAGCGTTTTCGGCAGGGCGCCTAGCGTTTTCGGCAGGGCGCCTAGCGTTTTCGGCAGAGCGCCTAGCGTTTTCGGCAGAGCGCCTAGCGTTTTCGGCAGAGCGCCTAGCGTTTTCAGCTGGATAAAACACTTTGATGGACACACGGCCTATTCTGCTATCTCTGACTGATGACAGAACTCATTCATTTTGAGAGCTGTGTGTAGTTTGGATCATATGCGTATGACTATGAGCTTCGGATGTTTAAATATTTTGACTTTTGTGGCTAGACCATTAGTCTCCGACGTCATGCCCACGGACCGTCGGCTGATGCATATGGCACACTTAACTGGAAACACTTCAGGATTTTTGAAGTCATCATCTGATTTGTTGAATACTACTGGAGGTCCGGGAGACATTTGTGTCGTGTTCTTTAACGGTCCTCCTGAAAACAAAGATCCCGTGACTTCGAACCCCCAAAGGAAGAAGCAAGCCAGCTGTCATTATAGGGTCATCAACTTTACATTGTCACGCCCTTAAACATGACGCGGAACAAAACGAACTGTGATTGGTCGCTTTACATGTCAGTCAGATGGCCGATGAAAGATGCGATGGCTACGCAAGACAACTAGACCGACCGGATATAATGTAGTCTAACCAAAACTAAGCGCTGAGTGAGAATTACCAGTATTTCCCCTCTAAAACATTCTTTTAAACACTATTTCTGTAAAATGGGCGGTTCTGAATAATTTTGTATATGAGATCATTTACATTGATTTAGCCCTAAAAAAAAACAATGTCTTTTAGACTGCTACTAGGTGGGTAAAAGCAATAATCGCATGCGAATGTCGGAAAGGCAGCTTTAGCTTTGATGTTATTTTTATTTATATTAATTCACTCACTCATGTTAAAATGTCTAAAAAGATTGTTTTGGCTTGTTTTGAAGGTGGAATTGAATATCTAAGGGTGCGTCTTAATCATCTCTGGCCATTTTAAGGGCCGTCTCAATCGCACTAAAATGTTCACTCCCTAATAAGTCACACAATGCAGCATGAAAACCAAGGAGCATCGATGCTCACCATGTTCCCTTAACGAAAGTTCTGAAAATCTTTTCTCTCTCCGAAGCATTTTGAAATAGTCATTCATGCTTTTATCAGCTCACGACTTGACTATTGTAATCCACTTTATCTCGGAGCTAACCAATCATCTATCAGGCGCCTTTAAATAGTACAAAACGCTGCTGCCAGGCTGTTGACTGGTAATCGAAAGTTTGATCACATTACTCCGATTTAAACTTCTCTAAACTGGATGCCAGTCAAACAGAGAATTGATTTTAAAATGTAGTTTTTGTTTTTAAATCATTACACGGCCTAGAATCAGGGTACTTATCTGACTTAATACACTGACTTAATACACTAGCACAACCCACCCAGGTCACTTAGGTCCAGTAACCTTTTGCAGTAGCAGGACCCAAATTATGGAGTAGTTTATCGCAATCTATCAGAACAGTTTCATCATTTGCCACTTTCAAGTCAAAGCTTAAAAAATACTTTCTTAAAGTGGATTCTTAATGCACTCTCTTAACCTTCAATTGCATTATATTTAATGTATTAGTTATTTTATTGCTTGTAATTGTATCAATTGCTCCTGAAATTGTATTATATTGTATTATCCTTGTACTGATTATTCTGTCCTGTTCAGCACTTTGGTCAACCATGGGTTGTTTTTAAATGTGCTTTACAAATAAATAATGAATGAAGCTTGAAACAAAACTCTCGTGAGCCAAATCTACATGTGTAGCGAGTCACTGTCCCAAATTAGCAGTGCCCAAATTAGTGTGCCCGAGATACTGGTTCACAAGCTAGGAGCTGATTGAGATGCACCCGTAGAGACTTGTGATGGGGCTTTTTTTACTTTGCTTGGGTGTTCTGTGTGGTTTCTTAGTAGCCAATCACATAGCGATACATTAATACCCCCAAGAGCACTGCAGCATTGCGGTAGTGAGGGTTTGCATGGGAAAGCACAACTTTTATGTGTTCGAGACTGCGGCAGTTAGATAGGGCTGTGTTTATGGCCCTGACAGAGGAACGTTCAGGTTAATCAAGCATCTCAGTCTGAATGCAGAGCAGCTGTTTCTGCTGATAACTCACAATACGGCTTTTGTAACCTCATCACCGTAATGATTTGCATTGGCATCTAACCGCCTTAGAGACTGTACTCTCTTCTCTCAGTCTTTCTGCCATAGTCTGTCATTTTACTCAAGCTTTTTTAAGCGGGTTTTTTTTTCCGGAATTATTTTGGTTATTCATTTTATCTTCATCTCTGGGATGAAATGATAGGAGTGAATTCAAATCAAAAACGCTTTTGAACGTTGGTAAAACTGTGTGGTTAATGTGTTGTGTTCGTGTTATTAATATTAAAAATTTGTTAATGAAATTAATAATAATTTCCGAGAAACATCTTGGCATATTGACACTTTCTTAACCAATGATTAGACCAAATGTGCGTACTACTGTCCGGGTCAAAGCTTAATGTTACAGTGTTGAAAGATCCTTTATCCCGCTATGGCTGTTACCTGGCTTAGCCTGTTAAATAAAAGGGACTTTAGAAAGGTTATTCGTGCGGCATTTACCGTGACAAAGCGCTAGCATTAGCGGCAGTAGCTGAGGAATGCTAAGCATTTCCACTGGCTGCTACAATTACTGTAATTGCTGCCTCAGGATGAAATTATAAAGCCCACCTCAGTCAGTAATTTTAAATGAATCTATTTTGTGACTAAAAACATGCATGCTTAATGTTCAATGGCGGTCTGTCTGAATAATTATGAAATGCCAGAGCATATTGAATTGAAATGCCTGTGCTAGTAGTGTTCATAATGGTGTTTTATATTACTGTAGCTGAGACTGTGCTCACGACATCAATACACTATTAATCTAGTCAACGAAGTTATTGGCAAATATATGCATATATATATATATGTATATGTATGTGTGTGTTTTATGGATGCACAAAGACGGATAGAAGTTTCATATATAGATTCAGATTTAAAATTTGTTTTTAATTAACACGATCCTTCAGAAATCATCTGTGTGATATTGCTTTTATATATATATATATGACTGAAGACTGGACATAATTATATATTTTTTAAGAAGAAAAACAATTGACACTAAAATAGAAAACTATTATAAATTCTAATAATATTTCAGAATATTACAGGTTTTTTGTGTTTTTGAGAAGAGACTTTCAAAATAGTTATGTTTCCAAACAGGACAAAAATAAAACAATAAATAAAAATAAAATGGTAATATCATCCATTTCTCGAAATGACAATATATAATGTGCAAATAACTAATGGCTTATCGTTATTGTTCTAATTTTATTTTATCAGCTAAATTTGCCATTTCAGTCTAAAATTAATGAACAAAATAAAGAGATTTTTTCAAATGAACATAATATTGTTATTTTTTTCAGGGACAGTTTTGATATACATAAAAAGAAAATGTAAGACCAAAAAACAAAAGTTTTGTTTGAGTGTTAACATGCATGTTAAGTTTTGCAGGCCAATCTTGGTCTATCGCTTCATTATTGTGTCTGAGTGCTATCTGTACTTTCCATTTCAGACCTCAGTTTTGTGTAAAGCAGCGGTGCATGCTGGGGTCATCATGGACCAGTTTGGAGGACCAATCACAGTGGAGGAGCGGCGAGGACTCAGTCACTACCCTGCGGTCAGAGCCAACGGCATCCAGTCAAAAGAGTGAGTTCCTGCAGTGGTTTCTGTGGTTTCTTTATGACAGAAGATGGAAGCCTTAGATTTAATCATGATTGCCTTTATATTCTTAGGTGGGTTAGCCATCAGCATGTGGGCTTTCCTTGTACATGAAAAGAAAAATATGCATTTACTATGGAAGTCTATTGGGCAAATACGCAACGGTTGCCTATCTTAAGTGCATTTCTGTCAACATGTTTGTTTGTTGTAAGTTTGCCAAGGGAAACGGTTAGATTACAGTTAGAAAAATTGAAATAGTCTTTCTTACAAATTCCCCTGACAAGTCACAACATGTCTTATTCTGGTGCTTGAGCGAACGGCTGTGGCTGAATGTGACCTTGGTTTGTTCTCTAGCAGTTGTTATTAAGCGGCGATTCCTGCCTTCTTTAGCGTGATGGACGGTTTAGGTAGTACCTAATGTCAGGGACACTGCTGGACTGCTGGTCTTTCACAGATTTTTCACCAGGGGATTGGGGGCAGGTTGAGAAAGAAATCGAGATTGCCTCTCGTTATAGTCTCTGAGGAGTGTTTGAAGTGTACATTGAGGAGTGATTTATTAAGAGGACAACGGGCAGCTCTCTAGAGCCAGAGATACTTCCTATGATCCTTTTGAAACCTAAAAACAACAAATCCACAATATATACAGATAGTTCTTTTTTTTCTTTTCTTTTTTTGAATGGTTAGGCACTCTTATAAATAGGAAAAATAGATGGTGAAAACAGGAAATGATGAGCAGGAGAGGAAGAAAAGGGGGATCTGGAAATAATGCAGGTCAAACTCAAACTGGTGTCAGCCAAATAACCAGTACGTTAATATGTCCTGTGCTTGTTCTATCTAGGCCATGGCTCCCTAAAAGTAAGCTAAGGATGTGTATTTACTCTGCAGGTCTTGATGCCCAATTCCGATTTGTCGACTATGTTCGAAATTTTTTTTTTGACGACCAGCTTACATCATCTTTTAAAAGTGACCCATATCCGATATCTGCATTTACACTATACACTTGGTGAAACATCCCAAGGTAGACATAACAGAAGTCAAAACAACGTGATTTGCAATGGGTGCAGATGAAATGATAGTACCAGAGTTGGGTATAACGAGTTACAAAGTAATTACTTTTCGTGATGACGCAGTAATGTAACTCATTACATTTAAAATGTATGTAATTTGATTACAGTTACTGGTGTCAATAAAATTAAGTTACTTGCGTTACAAATGTAGAGTTAAGAAAAAAATATTTAGTAAAATGCATTTCTAATCACGTTTGGCCGGCTGCGTCAGTTAGTGAGCATGCGCTTTAGTGAATTACCGGAGAACGCGCTTCATGAGGCGCACACACACACACACACACACACACACAAGGTCTCTCGCTCTCTCCCTCTCCGCCGTGCACCTACACGGTTTGGAGCGCCGTCTCTTCTGTCTCGCATGCGCGCTCTTGCTCGCTCGCTCTAGTTTCCGGGAGATTTTAACTAATTTGCGGGCATCAGGGAGCCGCCATCATGATGCGGGAGACTCCCGGAACTAACGGGAAACTTGGGATGCCTGCAATATTAAATTACGGCAAGAACTGAGTTTCACTTTGTAGTGTATTCTAGTAGTTTTAATAGGTTTTCAAAGTAACTTGAAAGTAAAGTAATTAGTAATCTGATTACTTTGGTACATGCAGTAATCGGTAATGTAATCAAATTACAATTTTAAAGTAGTAATTAGTAATTTGTAGTGGATTACTTTTTTTGAGTAACTTGCACAACACTGGATAGTACAAGTTTTTGCTTTACGCACCATCTGTAAAAAAAACGTCATCAAATCATTGAGTTGAGGCTTCGTCCTCCACTGAGCCATTGAAAAGAGTCATGTGATCACGGTTGATGTCATTCGCCGCCATATTAATTATATTATTATTTTTCATTTTATTTAACTAAACTGAACTATAAGAAATAGTAATAGTGTTGCTTTTACTAGCAAGCACTACAAAAACACTCCTTTGGAAGATGCAAATGAACCTGGTGAAGTTGCACAGGTGGATTCGCAAACCAATTGATTAGTGAAACTAAATCATCATCTGCACTGTCATACGATTATGTTGATGATGTAGCAGTTTTCAGGGTCCGCTTTAAATAACGACCGTCAATATCAGTTCCCGTAATTACATTGCTTGGGTTTTGATCTCAGGCTTTCGTATGTTTTACTGCGTGCGCTTTTTAAACCGTTATTTCAGCCGTTAATATCAGCACTTGATTCATTTTGCTGCTGATTTTATTAGATTATATTTCTGTCACCAGCAGTTTATTGCTTGTATTTCCAGGCTTCAGACTTATTTGTTGTTGTTGTTGTTGGCACAGCATCCGCTATATATCCTATTTCAGTTCGTTCACGCTGTCGTAAACCGCTTTGTACCCTGAACTCCAATAAAAGTAATGAAAAAGTAATCGCATCCAGGAAGCCTGTGAAAATGACAGGTTTCTAAGTAATGGCTGACAGAGATGCAATTTCCCAGCCTGGTCCCCTATAATTACCAGCACACTGCTCTTTCGACCGGCCCAGCTGTAGCCCAGTTCTCCTGTCAGATGCGGGATCCAGTGAGGGAGATCCTCTGAAATTGGCAACACAATGGGAATCTCCCTCTAGGCCTCTGTAGGCGTTACTTTCACATGACAGGGCCTTAATTAATCTCTGTAATAATGATCTTTTGTGTCTGAAACGCTCAGTGCTCACTGATATCTTTGTTTTTCCATGTCTTTCAGTGGCTCGTTGTCTGAAACCCTCTTCACGTTTGTGACAAACGGTAAGCACTTTTGTTTTCTGGTTCAGTGGTGATGTGAGTCCACATATTGGTATGGGATTAATCCTATTATTTCCTGGACCGTGGTGACATTGATTGGTTTTCACCACCTGCTGTTATTCCTGCTGCCGTTGTGTGTTACAGTTTTGTTTGACTGGTATATTTGCACCTCTGCAAAAAAAGGAAGTAGCTTAATCACTATGTGGCAGCCTAACAGGTTTTTTTTGTGTTATTTTACCAGTTTGGATATGTGAAGCCCTGTTTGCACTGTATCTGGGTGAATGGCAGGCGTGGGAATATCTTATCACCTGAGTTTGTTTTTCTCTGGCTGTTTGAGTCCGACACAGACCGGTTGGCATTTACCTGTGCGGACGCGCTGATGAATCAGATTACAAAAACATATGCATGTACTAACACTTGCTCCAAATGTTCGTTTTCCACAATTGTGTGGAGTGTTGAATTCAGAATGGTTTGCAAATTCCTGACTTGAATTGCTGGATTGCAGTAGCAAATAAAAAAATCTGAATTTTATAAAATAAAATAAAATAGGATTTTTAAATAACTTTTTTGGTATTTAATTTATATTTATTTCATTATATTTAAAATTTATTTCCATTTTTTACCCCCCTTGCAAATAGAAGAACACTTAATTTCCCAGAATGCACTGATTCACTCAATATAGCAATGAATTTAAAGATAAAAAAAATGTCAGTTTAACAACAATTTAGTTAATTTTGACACTATTTAACTTGAAGGGTTAGTTCACCCAAAAAGGGTTACTCACCGTCATGTCGTTCCAAACATGCAAGACATTCATTCATCTTCGGAACACAAATGAAGAAGTTTTAAATGAAATCGGAGAGCTTTCTGTCTTTTTCCTCCATTGACAGCCTACGCAACTACCACTTTCAAGCCCCAGAAAGGTAGTAAAGACATCATTAAAGTAAACCATGTGACTCCAGTGGTTTAACCTCCGTTTTATGAAGCGACAAAAAAAATTACAAACATAATTTACCACTTTATTTACAAAATATGAATCTCCCATGTGCGTTCATGAGACCACCACAGTGCACAGTGCAAATCTCTCAGGTTTCATTAAAAAGATTAAAGAAAGTTTTACAGGTTTGGAATAACATGAGGATGAGTAAATAATGACAGAATTACATCTTTGCGTGAAAAAAACCTTCTAATATGTTTTTTTTTTCCCCACAAAATACATTTATTCTTCAGGATTAGTTAAAAATAACTACTTGGACTAATGAAATTCCACTGCTGTGTGACTGTTGAATATCTGCATTTCTGTCAATTCAAAATTATCTTCCTGTGCGATGCAACTTTTTTAAATTCTATCTATTCTATCAATTAAAAGGGACCCTAAAATCTGTTCTTTGTCCAACCCATTAACCGTCTCATATTACTACATTGGGTGTACAAGAGTAGTCCACTACATTATTTCTTACTGACAACCTGGATCCATTGACTGGTTACTGTTTGCTTTACACACACACACACACACACACACACACACACACACACACACACACACACACACACACACACACACACACACACACACACACACACACACAAGCTCTAGTCAGTTGTTCTTATAGATTTATGGACGTAGCGTTTCTGATCGATGTGACCCTAATCTCTGCTGGTCAGAAGTGGACCTGTGTTCAGTGTGAGCTGATGTTCCTGATGACAGGAGTTGATGGATGTGTGGACACCAGTCGATGCATATCAATTGATTCCCATTAATCCAATTATCTTAAAGCACAGCAATGACTGCTAGCCTACCCTCGCTAACCCCCTAGCTAGATGCTAACACTCACTCAAGGGAGCTGAGGAATCAAGATGCAATTTTATAACGTTATACGTCTTACTAAACACTCGAAGTGTGTACGGTGAAGTCCAGATACCATGTTGAAATTTTGAGAATGAAAATCCTGTTTAAAACTGGAAGTAAAAAGTTTTAGAAGTTTCCCTGCTATTTCTAGGTAATATAAAAAATAATTAAAACATTTGAAAAGAAAAACAGAAACTTTTCTCTAGTCTTTCGGTCTTCCCACTGTACCTATGATAATGCAGAAACTTCAATCGGTTCTTTTCCGACCTCCTGCTGGGATTCTTCCCGAGTTTCCTCTGCCACATACGCGAGACGTGTGGAATGTGATCGTGTTAGCCAGATCAGGGCTGAGCAACAGGATGTATTGGACCTGTTTTTCTCTCTTTAAAGGAAGTGGGAGCCTTCCCCCCTCTTTTATTGTAATATTGTTGTGTTCATAGAACATACGTCTGCATTTAACTGTACACATGGTGTGTATTTTAAGGGCTCAGGGCTTCCTGTTGAGTCAATGTACACGTAACGGAGTTTTTGCTCCACATGTGCGTTTTATTCTATCAAAAGAAAGCACTAGACACGACTATAACTAACATTACTCTTTCATGGTCTTAATGTATTTTTTGTTTTGTTTTTTGTCTTATATTATTAAAGGTTTTTGTTTGTAATTCATTAATGTTACCATCTGACACTTACACTACCATTCAAAAGTTTGGGATTGGTATTTTTTTTAATGTTTTTGAAAGAAGTCTCTTAGGATAACAGTTTTCGATGCATTTATTTGATCAGAAATACAGCAAAATTGTTATTTAAAGTAACCGTTTTGTATTTGAATATATTTTAAAATGTAATTTATTCCTGTGATTTTTATCATCATTATCAGAAATCATTCTAATATGCTGCTCAAGAAACATTTATTATTATTATTATTATCATCAATGTTAAAAAACAGTTGTGCTGCTCAATATTTTTTTCTGGAAAATGTAATGCATAATTTTTTCAGGAATCTCTGATGTATAATAGAATGTTCAAACAGGATTTATTTGAACAGCATTTCAAATAGAAAATGATTGTAACATTATAAATGTCTTTTACTGTCACTTTTGACCAATTTAATGCATCCTTGATAAATAAAATTGTTTTCATTCTTTCAAAAAAATCTTACAGACCCCAAATTTTTGAAAAATAGTGTAAATGCTTAATTTGAATGTGTTCTTGACTTCCAGTGCTCTCTCTCCTCCAGATTGCAGTCAGCAGACTGGTGTTCTTCATCCAGTGGGCTCTACGACAAGCTTGTCATCACACAAGATCTCCTCCGAGGGGTCTGAGGTCGACTGGTTCCCTAACAGCACCCAACCTGTGATCTCTGATGACCTCAACCTTAACCATCCACAGTGGCTACAGATTGACCTTGGAGAAAAGAGGAGGATCACAGGTAATGCTTGAAGCCTTCATAACCTGATCTCCTTTACTTCATTTACCTGACTGTGCCGGTTTTCTCTCTAATACCTCCTCAATGTGCAGGTTTGGTTTTCCTGCATGATGGGAATCCAAATCCAATGCACATAATTGAATAGGTTGTCTGTAATTCAGAGAGAAATATAATGCTATAATGCTGCATTCACACCATGTCAGAATTAAGAGATGACAACCTGTGACGTTCTACAGCGGTCATGTGGTGCAAGTCGGAGCTCTCCTCAATTCAGAGTTGTAATTAACGTTTGTCCTCACCAGCATTTACTAAAAAAGTGGCTCGCCAGCGTTTTTGATCATGTTCACAAATGGCCCCCATAATATTTTGTTGTATGAATACGTGAGCAGTCAATATATCAAAACAGTCAAAAAAAAAAAAAAATTCTAACTTTATGCATTCCGGGTCCTTTATGCATAAATATTGATATTGTATGATATGATAAATAATTGTGATAATATTTTTGGCCATATCGCCCAGCCCTACCTAACCCCTGAATGGCGGGGAAAGAGTTAATGGAGGATGTGAGCGCTTTTTCATTCATAATCTCGTAATTTCCATAATTACGACATGGCTTGAACACACCTTCAGATCCCAACACACACACACAAACATGTCCGAAAAACCCAAGGTCTCCAGAGGGTGTTAAGTGGGGTAATTATCCACACAAAAGGTCTTTCTCATGATCATTACACAGCCGGAGCACGAGCGCCGACAACCCCCCCCCCGACAGCTAACTGGTGTCTGTATAACAGTTCCTGGTATTGCATAAAAGCAGAAAGGCCCTCTCTGTGTCCATTCATCACACATACAAACCCTCTTACAAAAGCACATTTAAATTTAGGAACACGCCGGACATGCGTTTATTTTGAGCTTGACTGTTTGTAGACAGCACAGCCGAGTTGATTTGATACAGCTCGAGGAGCAAAAGAAAGCTCACTTTGTCTCCGGTTGGGAATCTGCGCTTTCGGACACGATGACCCTGAGTGAAACCGGCCCGTCTTAAAGAGGAAGCACTGTTATCATTGTGGCGATGGCGTACATTTATCTGTGGGGTCACCGCTCTGCATTCACACGATGCTTTCTAAGAGAGGTTTTGTCAACAAGCATTAAAAACTCATGGTTTTTTTTCCTCAAGAAAAATACATTGCTGTAGAGAGTATGATAAATGAAAGCACACATATAGCCACTTTACCACGGTTAAGGGAACATGGTAAAATTACTGTAATGTACAGTGTCATTCAAAAGTTTGGGGTTAGTCCGATTTTTTTTTCTTTTGAGAGAAATGATTACTAATTAATTCTCCGCAAGGATGTGACAGTAAAGACAATTAAAATGTTACAAAAGATTTATATTTCAAATAATTCTTTTGAACTTTGTATTCATCAAAGAATCGTGAAAAAAATGTATCATGGGTTCCAAAAAATATATTGATAATAATGATAAATGTTTCACCAAATCATCATATTAGAATGATTTCTGAAGGATCATGTGACACTGATGATGATGAAAATTCAGCTTTGCCATCACAAGAGTAATAACATTTAAAAATGTATTTAAAATCACAATATTATTTAACAATTTAACTATATTTTTGACCAACTAAATAAATGCTTGGTGAGCATAAGGGATTTATTTCAGAAACATTATTCTTACCGACTCAAACTGTGACCAGTAATGTGGAGTGTGCAAGTTGGATATACTGTACGTATAACAGTTAGTAATTCGTCTTGCAGTGGCATTGAGGATTACTAAATCTGCAGGATTTCAGTGGTAATACTGGTATTTGGAATGGGATATACTGAAATTATCCCACTTCTGAACACAAAATGCTTTTTTTTTTGGCTAAAAATGGTTCTTTAATTTTGTAGCTTTGATTCTTTAGCTTTGCTTCCTGACTTTCTTTATATACTGGGATCCCTCTGAACTCTTCAGGCTTCTCTCTGATGATGAGTAACTTCCTTTCTCAACTTTCATGTCATCACACTTCAGTCTCACAGCTTCACACTTTGAATTGCTCTTATGATCACGGTGGTGTCCTCACGTCTGTGATGTAGTTAATGTTAGGTTGCTGTGTCTGCTGGGAACATGCCACTCGAGTGTTTCCCTCAGGAATGTGTGTTGTAGCCGAAAGAGGCCGTGTGATGCAGATGACGGGCCGCACTGTGAAGTCTTTAGTCTACATGCGGTCACGTTCCTCCGCTGGCTGAGATCTTGCATCACTGAATCAGGAGAATGACCACTGGAGCATTTGAGGAGAAATGCTGTGTGACTACACTTTTGAATGAACGGTAGGTTTATGTGCTTTTAGAATGAAATAATTCAGGGTCATGTTTTTGTTTCATAGGCATTCTGACAACAGGCTTGACCATCGCAAACATTGAATATTTTGTGAAAAACTACAAGATCGAGTACAAGGAGAGAAACCGCTGGCGGACATTTGTCCAGTACAATAACTCTGATGATATGGTAAGACTTTGTCTTTATATCACTCCATCATACATTCAATACAACCATAAATGGCATTTTAACTTCTGTTATTAGTTACTTGGAAAGGAAATAGTTGGAAATTTAAAAAAAAAATATATATATATATTGCATAATGTGTATCCCTGGCCAAATGGCATCTAAAATATTACTTCAGCTGCAAAAAAATGTATGAATTTTCTTTTGAATAAAGAGCACTAATGAATCACACAATGAGACCACAGACATTTATTAAGAATCAATTTAGATTTTTCTTTTAACTGTCTATATATTACAGCTGCACGAATTATGGTTCAAAAGATCACGATTTCGATTCAAACATCCACACAATTCATTCCTAAAGGACAACGTTTCGCATGGGTCAATTATATCTGACAAAATCACTCCAGAACATTCAGATCTGCGTCTGCGCTGTTGCTGAGCCAGAGAGAGCAGATGTCATGTGTATATGTATGAAACACACAATATAGTTATTTCTGTTACAAATATTCATATTATCACAGAAGAACGGGGATAAATGTTTATAGTTCAGATATAAACCAAGTGTATGGAGGAGATCATAAAAGAGCAGATCACCTTTTGAAAGTGACATTGATGGCACTTCAAATAAGGATTGTATCGATTACATCGTTTTGCCACCAGGAGGCGACAAGTGACTGTTAACATGTTTTTCATTGAATCATGCATTAAAGAGATTCAAGAAACCCTGATTCATTAAGTAATGAAACAATGAAGTATTTATGAGCGAGTCATTGAATCATTCATTCATTCATTTTAAATAGACTGCAGCAATTAACATTTGTCAGAACCTCTAGTAAATTACATGTTATTTTGTTTAGTTGTCTGTTCAGAACCGTAGGAGGATCTTGATCTCAGTTTGAAACCAAATTTCTCCACAATCGTGCAGTGGTACAGTGTGTATCATTCATGTTTTTAATGTCGCAGTGTTGTATTTTACCGTAGATCTTTGAAGGAAATACTGACAGCCTCCACCAAACACGCAACACCTTCCACCCCTCCATCGTAGCCCGAAGCATTCGAGTCGCAGCTCAACAGTGGCACAGAATAATTGCCATGAGAGTCCAGCTCCTGGGCTGTCCTTATGTTAAACCCATCCCAGGTGCGTGTCAGACACATAAAGCCTTTACAATTTCATTATTCATATTAAGTGTTCACTAAACCTCAGTTTTTCCTCATGTAGTGAATTCATCGTCTCAGGTGACCCAGGAGGCCGAGCCTACACAGCCCATCCACAACGACATGACCAAACCAGTGCCCTCTCAGGCTGATCTTGGTACGGTATTAAGAACGCACACTAATCACTCATTAATTAATACAGATTATGTTACAGAAGTACTGGACAGATGTCTGAGAATGTGCAAACATTTCCTCCCTAACCTTATTCAAATTTCAACTAAAAGCTCTATTTTTCCTCTCAGTGTATTGGTTGTCCTTATCTACATCAGGGTTATTATCGTTAACTAAACCCGTAAACTAGTTTTTTGGTTACTTGAAATAAAATAAAACATATTAACTTCAGCTCATTGTCGAGGCAACATTTCTCTTTTTTCTTTAGTTTAAGTTAAAGTACTAAAACTTAAAGAAAATCTAGACACATTTTTACAAAACTACATTTACTAAAATGAACTAGAATTAAAATGAAAACAAACTATAGATTCTTATTCAAAATATGAACAAAAACTATAATAGAATATCTACATTTTTATATTTGTACTGTTTTGTTGTAGCTTCCATTCTGTTATTTTGTTCTATTATATTTTATATTCTCTTTTTTCTTTCTCATCTCTGACTTGTACATCTCATATTTTCTTCTCTTTTTAGTTAATTTGGTTGTAATAATTGTGCCCACCATTCTTCTTGTGGTCCTGATCCTGGTGGGAATCTGCTCGGTTAAAATGCTATACAAGTAAGTCAATTTTATAACGTTTTTCTTTTAGTTGCCATATTTGTTTATATTTTCTAGGGCTGCCCTCGACTAAAGATTTTTTTTAGTCGTTCATTCAAGCGATTAGTCGACTAATCACACGTGTAAATGAATAAGCCAAATCATAATAATGAGCCTTTAATTGCCTACATATCCTAATCAGCGCTCAAATGCACGTATAAAGCTTTGCCACAGCGCACCGGCAAAAGTTAATGTTATGAATGTGTCGTGAAGAAACAGCAGACCTTTTAATTTCTTAATGAACCAGTGTTTTCTGATGAAGTTGACGATGCTGACTCGTCATCTCCGCAGAATTGTGCATGAACCAATATGGCTTTTAAAGGCCTTAATTTTTAAGGCTTTCGGGATGTAAAGTTCAACAGAAATGTGCATTAACAAAGTAAATTGTTCTTTAACGTCAACCTGAAATGAAAACTGACCTAATGGTGAAAGTTATGAGTATTTTGTCTGTGTTTTCCGTGTTGTGTCTGACTTGAGAGGGAGGTAGGGTCAGATATGTTATATCTTATCTCAGTCTCAGCATGGCGTATGTGCACACACCAGTGATTCCCAGCCCTGATACACTCCACAGCCACTGGTGTCAATAAAAGAGCGACTGTACGTTGTATGAGTGAGCATGTTGTGATATTCAGATTCGTAAAGAATGGGGTGACTGAGGACTGTGGGGGATAAAGCAGGGTTGAGGGTCAAAGGTCAGTGTCAGGGATGTGCATTAGTCCCCGGGCCCCGAGAGAGAGCTCAGGGACAGGGGCATTGTGGGGAAATGAAGATGGATGAATGAAAACCTCTTATGGGAATAGTAAGGCGTCTTCTCTTGTTTAAGAGTGATTCTGCCACCTGTGTCTCTGACGCTGATGTCTTTCACTGTCCCACAGTAAGAAGACAAAGGAGAACACGTACGGCTCTGCAGAGACGCATCATACAGGTAAAACATCGGCTTTAACTCAACACTGTCAGTGAAATGTGACCCAATTCTGATTTTATTGCTCATATGTGACACAGATCGGATGTGTTCTATGACAGTGTAAACGGGGAAAAAATGCATGCATTCGGATATTTCGAAATCGGTTTCAGGCCTCGTTCATATGTGGAAATAAATCAGATTTGTGCCAATGGGACTGTCATGTAAACAGGCAGATCGGATTTTCTGAGACACTAGGCTACGTGTTCGCGGTTTAATGACGAGGGAAACCCCGACGTGCATCTGCAGAGGGACGGAATGGACTGACGAAACATTGTGTCACACGTTGGACACACGTTGATACAACATATCAAAGGTTGGCTTGCTCATTATGCCATAGACCCACTGCTCCTCGTTAAAGCCCGCCACAATCTCATCCAAGTGCGCATCAATAGCTCGTGCCATTTACGTTAAAAAATTGTTTTTGCGTTCATATAATACGCAGTTTTCGCACTTTATGGCGTGTAATACACACAAACTCCATACCCCTAATCCTAACTAAGGGGTTTACAGTGTGTATCATGCACGCAAAAACAATTTTTGGCGTATTATGGCACGAGAAATAAAATCAGTGGCATAGATACGCACTTCCATGAGATCGTGTTGTATGTTCCCAGCAGTCCTGAGATCTCTCTCGCACACAATAACTGAAGCGTATGCGCAGCTGCAATGATGACGCTTTTCCTCCACCTCAAAATCATGCTGATATTTGGCGAACTTCACATATATAGCTAGCATCAAGCATATATCGTGTTCGTCCATCTGTGCAAGAACCCCCTTTAAGCATGCGTGACGTTTCAGATAGTGTGCTGAGTGTAAACACATGAATCGGATATGGGTCACATTTGAAAGAACGTGTAAACAGACGGTCAAAAAAATCAGAAATAGGCAACAAATCAGAATTGGGCATCAAGACCTGCAGTGTAAACCAGGCCTTACATCCAAAATTAGAACATTTTAAACTGCTTTTTTTCCATACAATTTTGTGCTTATCAAACAGTATGATAGCTTTATGCATCAAACAGACTTTGTTTGTTGTGATCATCTATGACTATATGTTTGTTTTCAAATAACTTTAGAAGATTAGGAATAGAGCTTTTGTTTTTGGAGCCACTGGTCTCCACATATTTTTTAGTTGTATGGAAAAAAGAGCAGCTTAAACGTTTTCGTCAGTTTCCCCACCCAAGAAATAGTCGTACAGATTTATAACAGCTTGAAGGTGAGTAAATAATGTCAAAATATTAGTTGTTGGGTGAACTTTTCCTTCAGCATTGGTTTCAGAATAACATAAAATGCAGAAAATCATGCAATGCACACCTTTGCATTAATAAAACGTGACTGCACCATATATGAAGCATAGAATCATTTTTTTATTTTTTTACCTTATTCTCCAAATCTTCAAAAATTGTTCTGAGTCATCATGACAGATCCCTTCCCAATATATATGTTGTGTTCTGCCCTTTCAGACATGTATAATTTAAGGCTTAGCTTGACTCGCACAGAGATAAAACCATCTTTCAGAGACAGTCTGACAGATAAATGATTCTTGTCTACAGGCTGTTGGAGACAGATAAAACAGCCGTTTGCCAGACACCAGTCCACAGAGTTCACCATCAAATACAGCTCTGAGAAAGAGCCCATCCAGAAGCTGGACCTGGTGACCAGGGAAATGGCAGGTAAAGATTGACCGAGTTTGATGGTTTCTTACATCCATTATCAAACATGTTTTCTGCCCTCACTGATGAGTGAACGTGTGTTGAGGAAGCGGCTGGAACATTGGTGCATATTAAAGGTGCAGTGTGTGATTTTTAGCGGCATCTAGTGGTGAGGTTACGAATTACAACCAACAAAAGTTACGGTGGCCGACAGGAAGTGATGTCATCGTCTGAGACAGCAGAGAGTAGCCAGTTCAGCAATGAGGTTTCTTTACAAGGATAAATTCAGAAATGATGTTTACTTAATTATTCAGTAAAACTATGTTATTGCGAATATTATTGTTACTTGTTCATCACTGTGTCAGTGTTTTACCACAAAACTATTGTTACCACAAAAATATTAAGCAGCACAACTGATTTCAACATTGATAATAATAATAATAAATGTTTCTTGAGCAGCAAATCAGTATATTAGAATGATTTATGTGACACTGAAGACTGTAATGAT
This sequence comes from Siphateles boraxobius, assembly GCF_051911475.1. Lineage (NCBI taxonomy): Eukaryota > Metazoa > Chordata > Actinopteri > Cypriniformes > Leuciscidae > Siphateles > Siphateles boraxobius. The sequence goes on along the minus strand of NW_027508824.1, from coordinate 150,018 downwards.
ACTGAAAATTCAGGTTTGAATCACAGGAATAAATAACATTTTAACATTTTAAGTTCTTTTTTATTTTAAATTGTAATAATATTTCACAATATTCTAGTTTCTACTATATTTTTGATCAAATAAATGCAGCCTTGTTGAGCATAAGAAACTTGGTTCAAAAATATTTATTTTTAATATTGTAAATTACTATAATAATCCAAAGCAACAAAGCAGTTGAGCCACTAGCGTACGACTGAACATGTAGTTTGAGTTCGTTAAATGTTAAATCCTGGGACTGTAATGGAGCCCATGTGACATATCTCAGCACAGTTTGCTTGTCATAGTCTGAGCAAAATTATTTAACATAAAAGATATGATGTATTGATTTGTTTTATTGCTGGTCATGCTCTGTTAGGACATTATGTTCATTTGGAAATATGGAGTCAAAGAGTGTTTAATTTTTCTGAGAGTCTGCGAGGAGACGGCACACTTTCTCAAGCTGAGTTTTTTATTGACTGATTATAAAGGAGTTCAACTTGCGAGGCCATTTTTCATCCTCCAATGTGCCGAGGGAGTAAAAGAAAACCCTTAATGGAATAGTTGTAACCGCCTGAACGCTTGCCAGATGGAAACGCTTGCTGATATTTAATTGTCAGTTTCCCCCTACTCTCCTGAAGGCTGTAATTATTGATGATTCAAGGTTTGTGCGTCACACAGATTACAGGCGCTCCGGTTTCAAGCTTAACTTGGAGTCCCTTTGAGCAAATACTGAAACGTTTCATTGATTTCCTTTTTACTATAATATTTTCTTTCATGTTTGATGCCATAAGAGTTTATGGTCCCATATTTATGATCACGGGTTATTGGTTAGCCAGGTATGTTTCAGGATAGCTAGACCATAAACCAAAGAACAGCAAAACCTGGTTTATGCTGGTATGGAGCAAGTTTAAAGGGATATTCACTCAAAAATTAAAGTTCATTTTCTCACTTTCATATCGTTCCAAACCTGTATGACTTTCCTTCATCTGTGGAACATAATATAATATATTTTAAAGAATTGTTTTAATCTATAAAATGAGGTCCAAAACAACATTGGACCCTACTGAGTTTCATTGTGAAGAGTATGGAACAATAAACAGTTTTATTTTAAACTAAAAAAAAGTGTTACTTGTTTATATCATTGATATTTTGTTATATTTAGATTACATTTTTGTATTCATTTTAATTTTAGTTAAACTTTGGTTTTAGTTATGTTATAACTAAAATGTCTATATAGTTTTTGTTTTCATTTTACTTAATTTAGTTTTAGTTATTTTAAACTTATTTTATTTCAGCTAGTGGCCCATGCAAATTTTCTTAATTTCTAAATTTCAAATTCAAATAATAGTTTTTTATATATATATATAAGTCATCAATAATAATACTGACTAAAACTACTACAAATTGTTTTCTGAATTTGAAATATAGCTGAAATAAAATTAAATAAAAATATTAGACAAAAAAACTTATGAAGATGAAAATTAGAAATGTTGCCTTGGAAAATAGCGGAAATAAATGTTTAAGTTGAAGTACTAAATTTACTAAAACTGTAAAAGAAAATATAATAAAAAACTAATAGAAATGACAAAGGCATAACATTTCTAAAAACTGGAAATATAAAAATAAAAGCTTGTTCAAAATTAAAATGAATACTAAAATAGAATATTAATTATACTAAAATAACACAACCAGTAAACGCCGAGGCAGTTTTAGGGTAACTATTCCAGTACTAACTATTTCTCTCTTCTTTCCTCAAGCCGAGTACCAGCAGCCACTCATGCTCGGCACCGACACGGTGTCTCGAAAAGGCTCGACGTTTAGACCCATGGACACCGAAGCCAAAGACAAGGACAACGAGGCGACTTCACACTACGACCAACTGCAGACGGGCATCCAGTACGCCCTGCCACTGACCAATCAGGAGCCGGAGTACGCCACGCCCATCATCGAGCGCCACGCCTTCCGCAAAGATCCCAGCTACAGCGTCCCAGGAGTGGTGCTGAACAAAAGCCCGTCGTTTCGAACAGTCGAGGGCAGTAACTGTAGGAAAGTGATCGGAGGACTGGCTGGGGGGTACCAGACTCCCCAAGTCAAGCTAGACCGGGGGAATTACCCAGGGGACATTACCTACGACAGCCCTAAAATCCAGAAGCCCGTCGTGAAGAACGGGAGTTGCTCGGCGTACCAAAGATCCCAGATCCAGTCCCCGGAGCAGGAGTGCTATTCCACTCCGAGAGACTGCGTCAGACTGCCGTTCCCTGGACTCAGACCCGAGCCGGAGGGCAGCAGCTCCGAGGGAAGCTGAGAACAACATACTGTGATGTTCCTGATTTACCTGACTCAACACAATCACCTCCAGAACACTCTTAACTTATTTGTGTACGAGGGACTCCTTGTTTTTCTATTTCTGCGGTTGTAAATGGCCGTGATCAGTTTGTGTAATTTAAATGTGAGATACTTTGTCTTGACCGATCAAGATTTTTTTTTTTTTGTTCCAGTTTTATTTAATCAAATGCAATATGCAGAGATTTTGCAGGGATAACTGCGACGATGCATTTGTTTCCTAGTCAGACACGCACTGTGAATGTAAGCCAGATGTTCATGTATTCTGCTATGACCATTATCTAAATCTTCTTATGCTCTTCTCTGAACATGCACAGAATTTCAACCAGCTTTATGACAGTGTCGGTAATATATGTAAATGACCAATGTGTGCTCTCTCTCCATGAAATACCTGTTTATTTACCAGCAAATTAAGACTTTTGACACTTTTTGCATTAATTCTGGACTTTTGGGGAACGGTCATGGAGAAAGAGTACACACCGTTCATTTATAGATACTGTACTACCAACATTGAACAATACACATTTTGAAAATCGGTCTACAGATAGAAAATAAGATGTTATAGCATGCAGATCAGAAGATCAGCACTGGTGCAAGTAGGAGATCTTTGGGAACTTCACAGTTACTTTGGTCCTTCTCATAAAAGGTGTCCGTGTGCATGTCCGAACTAGCTTTACACCAATCAAAACTCATGAAATAAGGTGAAAACACTTTTAAAAAGCCTAACGCTATCTAAAATGGAAGCAAACTTTGTTTATGCAAAAAAAAAAAAAAGGCTTGTTCCCATAATGCAAGTGAAATGATGATCTGATTTTGACATCCCGCTTGTTTTTAATCTATATTGGGTGTAAGGGTTGTTAGATTCAGCCGGTTTGGATCGTTTTCCATCTCATTCTGCTGTGTGTAAATAACAGTGTTGAATCTCAGACGATCTGCTCTATTTTCCATGCTGAATACTGATGTTGATTTCGTTCCACTTGTTCCATGTGCAGATTGAGCAATAACAGACTAAAATTTCTTATCAGATCCTGATTTTATTTGGATTGTCTATATGCATATGTATAATGCATATTTAGTTAAAAAGCTAAATGAGATGTCACTTTGTGCTGTCAATGATTTAGTCCACCTAAAAATTGTTTATTCATTCTCATTTTATTCCAAAATATGACTTTTTCTTCTGTGGAACACATGAGAAGTGAGCGGGAATGCATTTCCAATTAAATTGAAGCGAGAGTCTCTCAAGCTCTCAAAGAACGCGGAGAACGTCATTTTTTTTAAGCTTCAACGTTTCTCTTTTGTGTTCCACAGCATGAGATAAAGATAAAGTCTGGTTTGGAGTAAATGATGATTGCATTTTCATTTTGAGTGAACTTTCCTTTTAAGCATCCAGAAGATCTGGGACTTGCTGCTGTTTAAAGGACAATCCTTGTGAAAGATTACTGACAGGTCTTAATTTCTGTGAAATGTTTTGGGGATGTGCTCGATGGTTTGTGTGTGATCTGGCCATGCTGGTGAGCTGAAGTGCTTTGCCACTGAGAATCTCAGTTCTGTGTTTGTGCTCGTCGAAACCCTGATTAAAAGCACCAGCATTTTAGTCTGTCCTGGACTTTTGCTTTCAAATATGTGAATGTCTTTTAAGGCGAGACACTACAGGTGAATAGGGTAATTTTTTTAACTAGCAGATATCACCATGAAACTTTGCCAGTTGATTATTGACATTAAGATGAGACAAAAATGTATTACAAGTTTTCTGTATTTTAATGTTTAAATATGCAAATGAGACATTATCTAATTAAATATGCGCTAATGCGCTGCATATATTTAAAAAACGAAATCTGAGTATTGGATAAAGCCAGGTTCTAAATTATTTTATCATTGTGTTCACATATTAGATGGGGAAAGAATTACAGAGGGATTTATGGATATCTACTTTTGTTATCCTGTAAATCAGAATATACTGCCAATAGCCTTAAAAAATGATTTTCGACATGTTTTTTGGAATAAAATGTTATATAAATCAGGCTAGGAATAATATATTTACAAATCCCTCTGTAAATGTCTTCATAATATAACTAGGTACAAGACTGGAAAGTTTGGTGTATATAGAGAAGTGGAGATTTCGGACTTGGAGTGAGAGAGAAAACTCATTTTGAGAAAATGGGCTTTAAAGATTTTGCATCAGCCAATGAGATCGCGCGTTTAGAGTACAATCCCCCCTTTTACTTTCGCGATTGGTTGCTGATAAAAAGGAAATGACCATATTTGGATCCGGCAGTGTTGTTCAGGAGAGAGAGAGCTTTCTAACGGTGTGTGTGATGACAGGTTACAGAGGGATGATTTATAACGACAACTTTTGATGAATTTATGAGAAATCTACAGACGCAAACAGACAAGGTGTAGTAAAATAAAGACCTAAATGTGTATTTCGGACTTGTTTTCACCACAAGTGTGAAAGAAGACGTGTTATTGAAGACAAATATCTCCAAATTGACCAGTGAAAAAAAAAAACGATGTTTTTGCCTGCCGTGTCTCGCCTTAAAGTGAAAGTGAACAATCAGCAGGATTATCTAAGTATTTGGTGGAAGCAGGATGTCACACAAGAGGTGTAGTGGGAGATTGAGCAGGAATGTGACGGTGGGGTGTTAAGGCGGGAACACACCAAGCCGACGCCGACGAACTAGCGCCGATGAAAGCCGACTGTGTTGTCGCCTCTGAAAAGCTGCACTTGAACACACCGAGAGAACTACAGCCGACTGTCAGCTAGAAGGCGCGTTCTGCGCCTGCGTGTAAATGAGACAACGGTCTATTTCTGCAGATATATTAGTCTATATTCGTCATTCAAAAAAGGAAACCGACGCTGCCGGCTGCAGATACACATACCGTAAACAAAGCAGTGCGTGCTTACCGTTTTGAATATCAATCCTGCTAAACACTTTATTTATTCCACTCCGCTCATGTTAATATTAAAATATTCGCCAAGGAACACTCAGGTAAGATGACGATCATGACGTAACATAAGAACAGCCTTCTATCTGTACCGTTTTGACTTCTTTGCTCGCTGTTTTGCTTTTATTCTCGTGCACTGACTCTTTCACTAAGCTGAACAGCCAATCAGAGTTCTCTCTTTCCCCGACGGCCCGACGCCGATTCAACATGTCGAATCGGCCGAAACAAAGCCGACGAGGTCCAATTTCAGCCGACGGCGCGAACACACTGAGGAAACATAGGCTGCGTCCCAATTCGCCTACTTATACTACGACCTAAAGGTCGGGACATACGTATGCACATAGACATCATATAGATAGACGCCCTATCGACCGCTACTGCCTATTGGCGCGGACGAGTCGTGGGGCCGCCATCTTAAACCGGTCACCCGCTCCGCTCAGTGTTATCTGTTTGGCAGGTGCAATGAGCTGTCAGCGCATTCAATTAATCATATCTCACTGAATACCGAACTGATTTTCACGCGTTTTTTTTATTTTTTATTTTTATGTAAAGGTCATACACGTAGCTACGATACAGGACACATTGAATATTTTGTTCACAAAATACAATCAATAGTACGGTAATGTTAAATGTTAAATCTTACTTGTGTAAAGTAATCCCCGAGTGATGGTCCGCCGATTTGAGCAGGAATATGCTGCACAGTGCTCTGGCATCTACTATGCAACGCAAATAGGAGTATGACCGGTTTAAGATGGCGGCCGCATTTCTTGCGCCACAGCGGCCAATAGGGCATCTAGTCTCTATATGATATCTATGCGTATGCATATGAACATACATACTACGGACAGCTCTGTCGCGTGCATCCAGCCACCGTAAACTGTCCTGTCAATCATCTTGTCACAGTTAAAATCCTCCATTCAATCTAATTTAATTTCCTACGTTACCGTTTCGGAGAGAAATGTTGTGGCACCTTGGTGTGCAGCCGTGGGTCATTAATGCGGTGACTCTCCTCGTGTGTTTGCAATTTGAATGTAATGATGCATTTAAAAGTTAATGGCTAAACGTATCTTTACAAAAGTTCACAATGCTGCTGCAGATGCAATATAATGTAGACAACATTGAATAAATAATTTTTCGTCATGTTAGATACTGATAATTACCCACTCAAACCCCTTTATCTAAACCTTTCTACACAACCACCGGACTCGCGCGTCCTCCATGTCTGTAGTTTAACACCTTTCACTCGTGTTTGTAGTTCTAATCGAATCCTCGTCCAACGCGCGATAGGTTGTGGGCAATATCAGCCGTTAGAGTGCGCATCGATCTGCACTTCGGATTCTGATCGGAAAAAGTAGACCATCCGGCTATCTTTGGAACACTCATTTCAACATACTACGATTTGGGACGTACTAATTCTAATTTCGAATACTATTTAGGACGGATAGTATGCGAATTGGGACGCAGCATTAGTCGGCCGACGCACAAAAACTGCCCGACTTGGTGTGTTCCTGCATTTAGTTATAGGCAGCAGCTGAAGGTTTAAATCTAGTGTGTAACATTAGTGAATCGCTGTAATATTATTTATTATTATTATTTATTGTAATAATTCAAGCAAATTACATCATTTTAATGTACAACATACAAACAGACTGTGAAAAAGGTCCTTTGTTAAGAGAAACTCTTGAAAGAAAAGTGACCACATCTTGTCACTCACCCATTCTCCAAATAAAAACAAAAAAAACAAGGAAACTAAGAGTCTTATTTATTTCTTTAAATCATCAAGATATTGAAACTAAACATCACATCCTTTTCAAGCAGCCCTACCGCATAAATGAGCGGATGAACGTACAACTCCACCAGTTTAAGAGCATGAATCTTCCAAGATCCTCTCTTTCCCCAAACCAGCTTCTAAGCATAGTTTTTTAAAGCACTCATGGTGGTCAACAGTTCACCGGACATTTTTATTTTTTAACTGAAAGCTTTAGAGTGCTCACCAATCTATGGAAGCTTGTTTCCGCCACTAAATAAATAAATAATAATAATAATTGCGACTTTTTATCTCACAATTCTGACTTTTTTTCTCACAATTGCGAGTTTACATCTCGCAATTCTCACTTTATTTCTCAGGATAGCGAGATATAAAGTCAGAATTATGAGATATAAAGTCAGAATTGCGTGATAAAAAGTCAGAATTGCGTGATATAAAGTCAGAATTATGAGATATAAAGTCAGAATTGCGTGATATAAAGTCAGAATTATGAGATATAAAGTCAGAATTGCGTGATATAAAGTCAGAATTGCGAGATATAAAGTCGCAATTGCGTGATATAAAGTCAGAATTGTGAGATATAAAGTCGCAATTGAGTGTTATAAAGTCAGAATTGCGAGATATAAAGTCGCAATTGCGTGTTATAAAGTCAGAATTGCGTGATATAAAGTCAGAATTGCGAGATATAAAGTCGCAATTGCGTGTTATAAAGTCAGAATTGCGAGATATAAAGTCGCAATTGCGTGATATAAAGTCAGAATTGTGAGATATAAAGTCGCAATTGCGTGTTTTAAAGTCAGAATTGCGAGATATAAAGTCGCAATTGCGTGATATAAAGTCAGAATTGTGAGATATAAAGTCGCAATTGCGTGTTATAAAGTCAGAATTGTGAGATATAAAGTCGCAATTGCGTGTTATAAAGTCAGAATTGTGAGATATAAAGTCGCAATTGCGTGTTATAAAGTCAGAATTGTGAGATATAAAGTCGCAATTGCGTGATATAAAGTCAGAATTGTGAGATATAAAGTCAGAATTGCGAGATATAAAGTCGCAATTGCGTGATATAAAGTCAGAATTGCGAGATATAAAGTCAGAATTGCGAGATATAAAGTCGCAATTGCGTGTTATAAAGTCAGAATTGCGAGATATAAAGTCGCAATTGCGTGATATAAAGTCAGAATTGTGAGATATAAAGTCGCAATTGCGTGTTATAAAGTCAGAATTGCGAGATATAAAGTCGCAATTGCGTGATATAAAGTCAGAATTGTGAGATATAAAGTCAGAATTGCGAGATATAAAGTCAGAATTGCGAGATATAAAGTCAGAATTGCGAGATATAAAGTCGCAATTGCGTGTTATAAAGTCAGAATTGTGAGATATAAAGTCGCAATTGCGTGATATAAAGTCAGAATTGTGAGATATAAAGTCGCAATTGCGTGTTATAAAGTCAGAATTGTGAGATATAAAGTCGCAATTGCGTGTTATAAAGTCAGAATTGTGAGATATAAAGTCGCAATTGCGTGATATAAAGTCAGAATTGTGAGATATAAAGTCGCAATTGCGTGTTATAAAGTCAGAATTGTGAGATATAAAGTCGCAATTGCGTGTTATAAAGTCAGAATTGTGAGATATAAAGTCGCAATTGCGTGTTATAAAGTCAGAATTGTGAGATATAAAGTCGCAATTGCGTGTTATAAAGTCAGAATTGCGAGATATAAAGTCGCAATTGCGTGTTATAAAGTCAGAATTGTGAGATATAAAGTCGCAATTGCGTGATATAAAGTCAGAATTGTGAGATATAAAGTCAGAATTGCGAGATATAAAGTCGCAATTGCGTGATATAAAGTCAGAATTGCGAGATATAAAGTCAGAATTGCGAGATATAAAGTCGCAATTGCGTGTTATAAAGTCAGAATTGCGAGATATAAAGTCGCAATTGCGTGATATAAAGTCAGAATTGTGAGATATAAAGTCGCAATTGCGTGTTATAAAGTCAGAATTGCGAGATATAAAGTCGCAATTGCGTGATATAAAGTCAGAATTGTGAGATATAAAGTCAGAATTGCGAGATATAAAGTCAGAATTGCGAGATATAAAGTCAGAATTGCGAGATATAAAGTCGCAATTGCGTGATATAAAGTCAGAATTGTGAGATATAAAGTCAGAATTGCGAGATATAAAGTCAGAATTGCGAGATATAAAGTCAGAATTGCGAGATATAAAGTCGCAATTGCGTGTTATAAAGTCAGAATTGTGAGATATAAAGTCGCAATTGCGTGATATAAAGTCAGAATTGTGAGATATAAAGTCGCAATTGCGTGATATAAAGTCAGAATTGTGAGATATAAAGTCGCAATTGCGTGTTATAAAGTCAGAATTGTGAGATATAAAGTCGCAATTGCGTGTTATAAAGTCAGAATTGTGAGATATAAAGTCGCAATTGCGTGATATAAAGTCAGAATTGTGAGATATAAAGTCGCAATTGCGTGTTATAAAGTCAGAATTGTGAGATATAAAGTCGCAATTGCGTGTTATAAAGTCAGAATTGTGAGATATAAAGTCGCAATTGCGTGTTATAAAGTCCGAATTGTGAGATATAAAGTCGCAATTGAGTGTTATAAAGTCAGAATTGTGAGATATAAAGTCGCAATTGCGTGTTATAAAGTCAGAATTGCGAGATATAAAGTCGCAATTGCGTGATATACAGGTCCTTCTCAAAAAATTAGCATATTGTGATAAAGTTCATTATTTTCCATAATGTAATGATAAAAATTAAACTTTCATATATTTTCGATTCATTGCACACCAACTGAAATATTTCAGGTCTTTTATTGTTTTAATACTGATGATTTTGGCATACAGCTCATGAAAACCCAAAATTCCTGTCTCAAAAAATTAGCATATTTCATCCGACCAATAAAAGAAGTGTTTTTAATACAAAAAAAAAAAAAAGTCAACCTTCAAATAATTATGTTCAGTTATGCACACAATAGTCAATACTTGGTTGGGAATCCTTTTGCAGAAATGACTGCTTCAATGCGGCGTGGCATGGAGGCAATCAGCCTGTGGCACTGCTGAGGTGTTATGGAGGCCCAGGATGCTTCGATAGCGGCCTTAAGCTCATCCAGAGTGTTGGGTCTTGCGTCTCTCAACTTTCTCTTCTCAATATCCCACAGATTCTCTATGGGGTTCAGGTCAGGAGAGTTGGCAGGCCAATTGAGCACAGTAATACCATGGTCAGTAAACCATTTACCAGTGGTTTTGGCACTGTGAGCAGGTGCCAGGTCGTGCTGAAAAATGAAATCTTTATCTCCATAAAGCTTTTCAGCAGATGGAAGCATGAAGTGCTCCAAAATCTCCTGATAGCTAGCTGCATTGGCCCTGCCCTTGATAAAACACAGTGCACTAACACCAGCAGCTGACATGGCACCCCAGACCATCACTGACTGTGGGTACTTGACACTGGACTTCAGGCATTTTGGCATTTCCTTCTCCCCAGTCTTCCTCCAGACTCTGGCACCTTGATTTCCGAATGACATGCAAAATTTGCTTTCATCCGAAAAAAGTACTTTGGACCACTGAGCAACAGTCCAGTGCTGCTTCTCTGTAGCCCAGGTCAGGCGCTTCTGCTGCTGTTTCTGGTTCAAAAGTGGCTTGACCTGGGGAATGCGGCACCTGTAGCCCATTTCCTGCACACGCCTGTGCACGGTGGCTCTGGATGTTTCTACTCCAGACTCAGTCCACTGCTTCCGCAGGTCCCCCAAGGTCTGGAATCGGTCCTTCTCCACAATCTTCCTCAGGGTCCGGTCATCTCTTCTCGTTGTGCAGCGTTTTTTGCCACACTTTTTCCTTCCCACAGACTTCCCACTGAGGTGCCTTGATACAGCACTCTGGGAACAGCCTATTTGTTCAGAAATGTCTTTCTGTGTCTTACCCTCTTGCTTGAGGGTGTCAATGATGGCCTTCTGGACAGCAGTCAGGTCGGCAGTCTTACCCATGATTCCGGTTTTGAGTAATGAAACAGGCTGGGAGTTTTTAAAAGCCTCAGGAATCTTTTGCAGGTGTTTATAATTAATTAGTTGATTCAGATGATTAGGTTAATAGCTTGTTTAGAGACCCTTTTCATGATATGCTAATTTTTTGAGACAGGAATTTTGGGTTTTCATGAGCTGTATGCCAAAATCATCAGTATTAAAACAATAAAAGACCTGAAATATTTCAGTTGGTGTGCAATGAATCTAAAATATATGAAAGTTTAATTTTTATCATTACATTATGGAAAATAATGAACTTTATCACAATATGCTAATTTTTTGAGAAGGACCGTAAAGTCAGAATTAGTCTAAAGTCAGAATTAGTCTAGAATAATAGTCGCAATTCTGAGAAATAAAGTGAGAATTGCGAGATGCAAACTCGCAATTGTGAGAAAAAAAGTCAGAATTGTGAGATAAAAAGTCGCAATTATTATTATTATTTATTTATTTAGTGGCGGAAACAAGCTTCCATAGAAAACAGCAAGTGGGAGGAGACAGAGACAAACTGCTAAGCCACGCCTCCTTCCTCCAGATGCACGCAAGCAAACAGGTAGAAAGAGCAGCACTCTCCATAATTTTAATTGTTGCATTAGCCTATAAAATGCAATTCATCTGCATGTTTACTTCTTAGGCCTACCAAATATTAGAGCCATACACTAAACCAGCTTTATGTGTGTGAGGTCTTTGTGTGAAGCCGTACTTTAGATCCGTTAACACCTGCGCGCAAATAACGAATCCTGCTAGGTTATGAATATGAATAAGGTCGATATCACGTTACTTTCATTACCTTGCCGAAGCGCCCAGTCATTTGTTAATATTAATGAGCCGAGCCTTTGTTAAAAACACGAGCCATTGCGTTGAAAGAGAGAGTTGTTACAACCTTTGATCTCGTGGTTTAATCCGTTTCAATTCATGAATCATATTTGATACATCAGACTTTTATGGCTCATATAGCCTATGATGTAGGAGAATATGGAGCTCAGCTCATTGAGGAAACTGCATAGGCCTAACTTACATACATAAATATCAGTTGTTATTCAGTTTTCCCATAATATGGTATAATTATAATTAAATGCTTAGTTTTATGAAAGTTATGTAGTTTTTATTGCGGGGGGGGCTAAACATATAGGCCATTTTCTAAAATATTATGAATAATCAAGTTTAAAGTAGACTTTATGCTGTGAATTTGTCGTCAAGCCGTACTGCCCCCTCATGTTTAAACGAGGTACTGCAACTCAACTGAGACGATAACGTCCTGTAATCAAAACACAATGCTCTGGGCAAATAAATTTAAGTTTATTGAAACATTTCACGTCATATATTTACTACATGTGAAATATTTATTCCCAATCTCCTGTCCTGTGTTTCCGAAGCACATTTCCTATGACATTTGAAAAACAGTTAACAGAAAAATAAATCACAAACCAGAAGGGCTAAAAAGAGGGAAATGTTTCTTCAGGTCAAAGTTGCATTTGCACTGGCAGTGTGGAAAGCTTCATCTCCCAGATGAACTAATCAGTAACAAGAAAATGAAGGTAACATGAGTCCACTAACCCAGCACACACACCGATAAGATCGTCCTGGCTGCCCTCATCTGCAGAACACATGTACACACCTGTGGGCTGATTAATATCAGATTAAATGTGTGATATAAGCAAATACCTTATGAGGATTTAATATTTAACACTCAAGCTGCTTCACTTTCTCTAACACTCAGTTCCTTGCTGAAAACCAGCCTAGACTATCTCACAGCAGAGTAAAGCATGCGTGAATTGTTTTATTGCTATGTAGCCCATGTTTCATTTAAATATATACTAATCAGTGTACAGACATTAAGAGTAGAGCATTAGATGGCTGAAGCTGAAGATGCTATTGAGCAGCGTGAGAGAAGAAAGTGATATGTTAAATAACTCAATGATAGTAAACAACACTGATGATTATAGGAACCTCTTCTAGTCATCTATACAGTAATGATTTGAGGCATTCTGAGACTGAATAGTTGTTCTTGATTTCTGTTCCCTTTTATGTTTTTGACAGGATATGAAGATTGGCTTGGATTAAATAACGCTATGCTACATTGCTGTGTAAAAAATGCAAGTCCACTTCCCTAACCAGATAATATCAGTATCTTCTCTAAAGACACCGTTAATACAGTATATTCCAATGGCACTATCAGGACATTGTTCAGCAAATACACTAAAAAATACTTCTGCAGAAGGGCATATCTCATTTAAAAAAACAATCAAGAAAGGTCAAAGTCAAATTTCACTCTTAAATAAAAAATTAAAATATAGGTCATTATTTTAAATAAAGGAAAAGAGGTTTGATTTTAGGGCAATTCATTAACATTGTTATTATGAGAAGCACATTCACCCTTTTCCCCCAATTGTCAGTAGTTCACAAATCTTTTCACATTACAAAAGTTACTCGTATGCAAATATTTTAAAATATATATAAAAAAATACTCAGGTATGTATATATTAGTGCTGTGAAACCGATTAATTGTGAACAAAAGTCTGTAAATATTCATGTGCATTTATACTGTGTGTGTGTATATATATAAAATTTAGGACCATTAATTAATAATTAATTAATTATTATTGTTAATTTTGCGTTGACATTATTTTTTAGCATATTAAATCAATCAATCAATCAATCAATCTCTCTCTCTCTCTCTCCCTCTCTCCCTCTCACACTCTCTCTCCCTCTCTCCCTCTCACACTCTCTCTCCCTCTCACACTCTCTCTCCCTCTCTCACTCTCCCTCTCTCACTCTCCCTCTCTCACTCTCCCTCTCTCACTCTCCCTCTCTCACTCTCCCTCTCTCACTCTCCCTCTCTCACTCTCCCTCTCTCACTCTCCCTCTCTCACTCTCCCTCTCTCACTCTCCCTCTCTCACTCTCCCTCTCTCACTCTCCCTCTCTCACTCTCCCTCTCTCTCTCACACTCTCTCACTCTCCCTCTCTCACTCTCCCTCTCTCACTCTCCCTCTCTCACTCTCCCTCTCTCTCTCACACTCTCTCTCACACTCTCTCTCACACTCTCTCTCACACTCTCTCTCACACTCTCTCTCACACTCTCTCTCACACTCTCTCTCACTCTCCCTCTCTCACTCTCCCTCTCTCACTCTCCCTCTCTCACTCTCCCTCTCTCACTCTCCCTCTCTCACTCTCCCTCTCTCTCTCACACTCTCTCTCACACTCTCTCTCACACTCTCTCTCACACTCTCTCTCACACTCTCTCTCACACTCTCTCTCACACTCTCTCTCTCTCTCTCTCTCTCTCTCTCTCTCTCTCTCTCTCTCTCTCTCTCTCTCTCTCTCTCTCTCTCTCTCTCTCTCTCTCTCTCTCTCTCTCTCTCTCTCTCTCTCTCTCTCTCTCTCTCTCTCTCTCTCTCTCTCTCTCTCTCTCTCTCTCTCTCTCTCTCTCTCTCTCTCTCTCTCTCTCTATATATATATATATATATATATATATATATATATATATATATATAATATTTTATATAAACACATACTTTTATGTTAGATGTGATTAATCATGATTAATCGATTTGACAGCACCAAATATATAAACAAATAATTTGATTTTTAATTGTTAATTTTTTAACTGAACTTCTGATCCTAAACTTTGAGGGTAAAGTTTTCCTGAATTAAAATGTATCATGTTACAGTGATGAGAATTAGGGGGGTGGGGGTTATATATGGGGGTGGTAAAATATGAAAATATGACCAGGATATCACTTCTACGAAACTCATTATAGATCAATTAAATGGCACATTGTAACCGCACGCGGATGTGTACTGTTATTACGACACAGTGTTCGTTCTCGGCCATCACCTCCTGTCCACCCTGTGCGCAAAACAGGAAGTTACATCATCCTGTTAGATTCAGAGCAGGACTGGGTTAAAACACAAAGGTTAAAACAATGATGTTTTACATGAACAAACACTTTGAGCAAACAGTAACTCATTGCTATATCCACTACGAGAGAGGAAACGTGAATCATGAAAGTAGAAGCTCTACATCTGAGCTCAGATTCAGATCACATATATGGACGTCATTAAATGCACGGAGAGGTCGCACAAAACAGGAAGTCAAGAATCGAAACTCTTACACCGTATAATTCCATCCAATCACTTTAGTCATCTACGTAGATCGCCATTTTGTCCGGGCAAGCGTTTCTTTACAACTATAAACCAAGATGGTGACGTACATTTGCAAGCAATCCTCTGTGGCCACTGAGAAATATAATGTCCTCTTCTCTCAGTGGTTCCTCCATCTGAACCAGTCTGTTCTCCATACGGCGTAAAACAAGAAGAATCTCGTATGTTACATATTATACATGTGCAGTGTTAATCTGTTTCTGCTCTCCGTCATCTCAGGGTGTTTCTGGAGGTCTAAGAGGAACTCTGAGAGGAACTCTCTGCACACTCGGCTGTCTTCGAGATCTTGTCGTCTGAAGGGCTTTCACTGGACAAGCCGGTCTCTCCATTCTCTGTTCTGTTGTTCACTAAGTGCTTCCCTACAGCTGGACGGAGAAAGAGAAGTTTAGATAAACTGCACGATTTACTTGAAACCGTAACTTGAACCTCTGGTTTTAATGATTAACTGCTTCATAGACTGGAACAATATGATTGCATAGACTACTGTTCAAAGTTTATTTGATTTATTTAAACAAATTCATACTTTTATTCAGCAAGGATGCTTTAAATTGATCAAAAGTGACAGTAAAGACATTTATAATGTTCACAATTCAAATAAATGCTGTTCTTTTAAACTTTCATTTCATAAGAGAAAATCATCATATTATAGTGATTTCTGAAGGATCATGTGACACTGAAGACTGGAGTAATGATGCTGAAAATTCAGCTTTGATCACAGGAATAAACGGCAACATTTTAAAATATATTACAAAATAAAAAAAAATATTTATTATATAAAATTTTTCACATATATATTTTATACACACACACATATATATATATATATATATATATATATATATATATATCATAAGAGTAATGAAATTATTTGATTTTACTAATGACTGATTTTACTGTATTTTGATTAAATAAACAGCCTTGATGGGCAGAAGACTTCTTTCAAAAACACTATTAAATCTTACCAACCTCAAACTTTTGAACAGTAGTGTATATTTTTATATAATAATTTGATATCATTTTTCCCCTTTACAATAATAATTTTACAGTATGTATTAATCTATGTTAATATTAACATTAACTATACATTTTAATCTTTCGAGATTTATTTTAAATTAACTTTATTGATATAGTATAATTTATTTATATAATAATTAATGTTATTGCCTTATGAGCATCAAAGATAAAAAAAATATAATTATTGAAAATAGAAAATAATAATACAAAATATCTTATGAATAAACATGAACTGACAATAAACAATAGTATAAGTTGAGATAGGACAATATTATATTTATAAATTGACATTAAAATATGAATTTATTATAAACAAACATGAACTAACAATGAATAATAGTATATTTATACATTTACATGTATTAATGAATGCTGTAAAACAAATTGTTGTTCAGTTTTGGGCCGTTTGCCAGGGAGAAAATTCCTTCATCAGTGGACTTGCCTTGTAGAGAGGCGGGGTCAGCAGTGCCGTTGTTGTGATTGGCTCCTGATCCCTCTTCCAGCTCGTCCAGGTACAGTCGGTATCGGTGTCCGCTGTCATCTTCATACTCCACGTTCTCGTCATCAGAGTCCACTTCTGGAGCCACGTAAACCACTTCAAACTCGATCTCCCCCCTCTGCGGAGAAACCGCCACACGTGTTAGTGTCTGGAAGTGTGTGTGTGTGTGTGTGTGTATGCATGTTTCTTAAAGGGATAGTTCACCCAAAAATGAGAATGTTGTCATCATTTACTCAACCTCAAGTTGTTCCAAACCTGTATGAGATTCTTTCTTCTGTTGCACACAAAAGAAGATATTTTGAAGAATGTTGTAACCAAACAGTTGATGGACCCCATTGAATTCCATGGAGAACAAATATGCTATAGCAGTCAATGGGGTCCATCAACTGTTGGGTTACCAACATTCTTCAAAACATCTTCTTTTGTGTTAAGCAGAAGAAAGAAATTCTGAACATTTGGAACAACTTGAGGGTGAATAAATGATGACAGAACTTACATTTTTGGGTGAACTATCCCTTTAAGTGAGTAAATATAACCATTGGTTGCTCACACAAAACTATCATATGACTTCATATAAGACCGGAGTCATATAAACGGTGGATTTTGTGCTCATTTTAGAGCTTGACAGACCGAGTCCACATTCCCTTTCATTGAACTGAAAACAGTGGCCACCTTTTGTGTTCAACAGAAAAAAAAAGTCAAATGTGTTTGGAACAACATGAGTAAATGATGAGAGAATTTAAATTTTTGGGGTGAACCATTCCTTTAATGCCTGGTTCAGATTACACGATTTTAGCCCGATTTTGGCATGATCCGTTTGACGTGGGGATTCGTAAATGACAACGGGCGTCGGGACGCAAGATTCGATCGTATCATCTCGTATAGTGTGTCATAGTGGGCGACAACCTACGTCGCGTCTGCGATGCTTCACGACATCACGACAAAAAGACTAGCATGTTTAATTTTTTAAACGCTCGTCCACGACGGGTTCCGTCACATGTATGAGGTTGACCAATAGGAGCACAGAAGCTTTTCCGTACACAACTTTCAAAAATGGCAAAACGAAAGAGAGACGATGGTGCTACTAGGTGGAGTTATGACATGGAGGAAAGGTTCGTAAGAAAACAATATTTTACCTCAAGTTCTCTTTGGAGGATTGACAGCCAATACTGTCCTCTTCGAGCAATCCAGGAACGTGTCCATTGTCGGGTTTTCTTTCTTTTTTTAAGTTTTCTGAACACAGGACAGCCAATACAACACTCACCGCCACATCCATTGTTTGTTTACGTTCGTTTCCGGAAGTCACTCGCTATAGTTTCGCCTTCTCAATGACATCACGCGCATCGTTAAAGACGGCACGCGATGACTGGTCAGGAAGCAACGTGTAGTCTGACATGTTTCTTGTGCACGACACGACAAGATTTTAGGAGTCAAAATCGCGTAATCTGACACAGTGACTATCGTAAAAGACAAAAAAAATCGCGTAATCTGACACAGTGACTATCGTAAAAGACAAAAAAAATCGTGTAATCTGAACCAGGCATAAAGCAGCGTGTTTTCTTCAAATCCTTCATAACGCCTCACAAGCCCAAATTAAAGAGCATCTCAGGGTGCTTTCACACCTGTAGTTCGGTTCACTTGATCCGGACCGAGGCGAAAAATTATACTTTGTATCATTTCCAGGCATTTTGGTTCGTTTTCACACACACTGATTGCTCTGGTCCGAATCAGTTGATGAAACGAACCAAAATGGAGTCATGTGACAACATCCACATCACTCGTTGGCCGGATGTGTCTTGAATTAACGTGCGGGAAAATTCCAACAGAACTCCCGTAAAGCCTAGTTCACACTACATGATTTTACGCCCGATTTGCAAATCGTTGAGCTCGCCGACAGGTCAGGGTGTTATCGCGTGCAAATCGCGGGGGATTAGCGGGCGATGAACGCTCGCTAATCTGTTAGTATGAAAGAGCAAACAACGCATCAAAGAGCCTCGCAGACGCCTCGCAGACGCCTCGCAGACGCGTCGCCGAGCCTAGAAAAATATCTAGCATGCTAGATATCCAGAGCTGTCGCACGACTCAACCTCACTGATGTCATGAGCAACAGCCAATCACAGCAAGGCATGAGTTGAGGGCACCGGGTAAATACGTGATTTTTGCCGTCAGCCAAACATAAACATGCAGCTACATCTCCAATATAAACATGCTGTACTCACCGCCAACTCTCTCTGTAGCACAGACCTGCTCTTCGCGTATGCAGATCCACTCTTTCGCCCATACTCTCTTATTTTTTCTTCATTTGCATTTTGAGCAAATGATCGCGCAAACATTTTGCAGCACTAGTTTCTGTCTGACGTCCATATTCCCGTGTTGTGTTGTTCTTCGTTGTGTATTGGCGCGCGTGCTGTTTCGCGTCAAGATAGATATTAGAAAGATAGATTTGGTAGAATCGTTGGGTGACAGAGTTGTTGTGAACTCGTGTAGTGCGTTACCTCCGGTTGCGGATCAATCACGCTGTGTCGTGTGGTGTGAACAGCTCAACAACTTGAACACTCCTGATTTCTCAGAGAGCAAGTCATGTAGTGTGAACCGGACAGTTCAGCCCGACGTTTTAAAATCATGTAGTGTGAACTAGGCTTAAGTAAACAAAGAAGAAAATCCGGCAGACATGCGGAGAATTCCCTCACAATGTATGTTCAGAATCAGCACAAGCTTTATCCTTCCGCAAATCCCCCCATAAACAACACAGTCTAGACGCGATATAAATAAGAGATTCACTGTGCAGTGCGGACAACTTCAGTGTTTATGATGAGAGTTTAGTGAGAGTGCAGAACGCGGTAAGTCAGTCATGGGTTAAAGGGAGCGCTATTGACAATCTAAATAATAATTTTGTTTGACTACGGCAGCTGGTTTAGCACAAAAATGTGCAGTTCTTTGGCAGTTGGGTCTGTTCGAGGTCGGATCACGTTCTCACCACAAACAAACCGTTCCAGAGTTCGCTTGAAAGCGTACCGAGACCACCTCGTCGAGGAGGTCTATGTACGCTTGTTTGGTCCGCTTTTGGTGCGCACCCGAGTGCGATTGCAGCTTTCACACCCGCCCAAACGAAGCGCACCAAGGGGGACAACGAACTCTAGTGCGATTCAACCAACTAAACGAGGCAGGTGTGAAAGCACCCTCAGCTTTTGGGAGGTTCTCAGCAGAATGGGATTGAAACATGCTTCTAATAATAAGTTATCACACGCTAAGCCTGATCTGACAGCGCCCTCGTCGAGCTGCAAACTGAACCGAGAGAGAGTCCGTGTGTGTGTGTGTGTGTGTGTGTGTGTCTCGCCTGCTGTGAGAGGATGGTGACGGCCTCTTTGTGCTTTGCATCTCTCAGGTTGATGTTGTTGACGGCTAAGATGGCGTCTCCCACATGCAGTCCTCCGCAGCGCTCGGCAGGCTGAGTGGGGTGGATTTCGGAAATGAGAATGGGAACACCGTGCTCTTTCCCACCCTGTATTAATTCCAGGAATGTAAACATTAAATCAGGACTTTGATTTGGAACAAACATTAGTTCTAGTTCACAATCATAAAAAATGGATGGAGCAGCCTGCATATAAATCAAAGGTTGAGCTCACAGTAATGGAGATGCCAAGTCCTTCATGATCATCTTTACTCAGAACAACTTTGCGTATAGGTCCGACTCCTTGAGTCTTTTTCAGAGAATCTGTTTCCTGTAGAGGTAAATATATAGAGCACACACTAAGGGTGAATACCCGATAATGGTAATAGTTCATCTAAAAAAATAAAATAATAATAATATTTATATATTTATATTATATATATATTGCATATGGGTAAATAAGATTATTTATTTAAATATGAAAAATCTTAATTTTATATCTAATATATTTAAAATACATTTTAAAATCTTAACTGCTTAAAATAGGCTTAATTTTATATATACTGTATGTATACAAATTATTTCTTATTTTAAAATATAAAAATAAATAAAAGAATAAATAAATATGTAATATGATATATTATAAATATATAAGAAATTACATTATTAACTTCTGATTTTGATTTTAGATATAAATACACTACAGGCAAATTATTCTCTTGACTATTCAAAGTTTACTCTGATATAAGTAGTTCGCCTTTTGTATGCAATATCGCCAACTTGTAAATGAAATGAATGTCCTGTCTTACATGCCCCACGGGTGACGGCAAGGGCTTCTTGGGATCATTGCGCCCCCTGCAGGCTCGGATCACAGTTTTGTGGCGGTGCAGGTGAATCTCCGCTTCAAGCTGGTTCCACAGTTTGTCATGAGCTGGTCCTTTCATGTCTCGCCCGAGCAACTGGATCTGCTGCACCCTAAATAATAAAAAAAGCATTCCTGTTACCAACCACTTCAGCTCTTTGTGTGCAAGATATCGCCACATGAAACCCACACAGAAGAACAATGCTGTCCCTTACCTCCCTGCCAGCTCCTTGTCCAAGTACTTTGCCGCCAGTCTGGCTCCGTACACCTCCGCCTGTAGGACCGCGATGTGCCTGCGGAGAGCCTCGTTCTCCTTCTTCAGCATCTTCACCTCTGCCTCCAACTTAGCCTCCTTCACTTTTTCTTTCTTACTGGCCTCCAGTTCCTTCTCCTGTGAAATGTAATCGAACGAAGACATGAGGTGAGCAGTTGAGCGCCGAAACTCTGTGGTGTGCTGGTGGTCTGACCGTGTGTGTGTGTACTGAGGGAAGTGTATACTCAGTTACATCCCAGCAGAGTAACATCAAACCAGTGTCATTAAACAGCTCTTCACACGCTAGCAGAAGACCTACGTCACCACAATGACTACAAAAACAACTTCACAACAGTACAGGTGAGATCACCAGACAAACACTCTAGTTAAAGGAATAGTTCACCCAAAAGCTGACTTAAATTAAACAATATCCTGGCTCTTCCCAGATTTCTAATGCGCATACATCCATCGTTAAAGTAATCCATACGACTCCAGGAAGTTAATAAATGCCTTCTGAAGCGAAGCAATGGGTTTTTGTAAGAAAAATATATTTCTGGGTGAACTATTCCTTGAAAACATACCACTTAAAGGATTATTTCACCTCAAAATTAAATTTCCTAATAATTTACTCATCCCAATGCCATCCAAGATATCCATGTCTTTCTTTCCTCAGTGGAAGAGAAATTAAGTTTTTTGAGGAAAACATTTCTGGATTGTTCTTCGAATAATGGACTTCAGTGACAGCCAGCGTTTTGAAGTCCAAATCAATGCAGTTTCAAAGGTCTTTGAAGTGCTTTAACAGACTGTGCACGATCAGCTGAGGAGGAGGGGCTTATCTCGCGAAACGATAGGTCATTTAAAAAAAAAATATATATATATATATATATATATACTTTTTAACTACAATTGTTTGGATTGAGCTGATCTGCAACGCGCCGAGAACTACGTCATCACGTTGAAAGGTCACGCTAGATGTCGCGGGCGCCGGCGGAAGTACCGCCGTTGTTGTAGAAGTACTGTTGCAGATCAGCTCAATCCAAACAACTGTAGTTAAAAAGTATATATATATAAATTTTTTCTTAAATGACCTATCGTTTCGCGAGATAAGCCCCTCCTCCTCAGCTGATCGTGCACAGACTGTTAAAGCACTGTAAAGACCTTTGAAACTGCATTGATTTGGACTTCAAAATGCTAATCGAAGAAAAATCCAGAATGTTTTCCTCAAAAAATGTAATTTCTCTTCCACTGAGGAAAGAAAGACATGGATATCTTGGATGGCATTGGGGTGAGTAAATTATTAGGAAATTTTCATTTGGAGGTGAACTAATCCTTTAATGTGTGCACATACTATAGACTCAGAATTGTAACAAATGTAGATTTAACATAATAGTTACTACAAGTCTGTCAATAGTGACATGAATCCAGCCAATCAGGGAAGCTAAGAGAACAGACTTGCGTATGAATGGCACCTCTTCATTTGTTACAACCCCTGGAGGTAAACGAAGACATCTAGCAGTAGCTATGCACCTATACTGAAGTTTATGGCTGATAATGATCAGCTTGTACCAATAACTAAAGGCGCGGTCACATAGTCGTCATTATCATGTGACCTTCCAGCGTCAGTTACGACTGCCGTTCATAAATCCTCTCCCGTGGCCTCATGGGATAGTAAAGTGTTCACTTCATCGAATGCACACTTCAGAATCTCAGCGGAAATAGTAGGTCATCCAGGTGCTTTATTATGTACTACTATTTTATGTATAATGTATTAATGAATACTATGTATTTCAACACACTACTCTGTTGGAGAAGTGTTTTTCACATACTATCTAGTAGGGAAGTATTGGATTTCGGACGCAGCGCATCTCTATTTCTGCTGAGTTTGGGTTGCTTTAACGTGTATTTGGGAATGGCATATCCACCAACCATCTAGCGAAACGTGGGAAGCAATTATCAACAATAGAGAAGATCCCTGCAGTTTCAGGCAAAATAAATGTATAATGGTTCAACATTTGAAAATTAAGAAATCAATTACAGCCTTAAATATCAATATTGTATTTTTACAGTTGTAATATAAAACTATTTTTTTTATTACAATAGTAATATTTCTTATTTGATTTGTATTTATTAGTTTTCATATTTAATTTAGTAATAAATATATAATCACAAAACTTTGGATAAATTGTACAGCCCTACAAACAAGCACAGCAAACCTGGATTTCTTTTAATCACATTTTATTTTTTTCCCCAAATTGTGCAGCCCTAAACCCTAACCCAAACACAATGTGACATGTTGCATAGATGTAGAAATTTGCACAGAATGACATTACATATTTATTTGGCTAAAATACTTTCTGGATAGGACTTGTGCGCATCAGAAACAATGTCATCACATTATCAGTTCAAATTTTAGGCTGTAATTCTACTAGTTATCAGTGGATAATGTATCGTCCTCAAATATACTGTGCACCTCTAGAAGTTAATCTACTACACAAGGCCGCATGTGCATTACATGGTGCAAGTGACCCAATTCCGATTTTTTCTACCCATGTGGCACAGATAGGATATGACCCACGAGCGTGTAAGCAGGAAAAATGTTCATGGATTCCGATGATCTCAGATCAGTTATCATTAAACAGATTGGATATTCCCCTTGACATTTCAAGTCGTACGTCATTGAAAACGCGATCACATGACTCTTTTCAATGCCCAGGCTGCAACAAGGGCTCTCCTCTTTTTTTCCTCCACCTTGAGAGACCAATGTTTTGTAGACGTTAAAACTGGTGAGGAAGCTTGTACTATCATTTTGTTTGCACCCATTGCAAATCACACCGTTTTTACTTCCTTTTCAGCAAAAGCTGTTCTGGATCAGTATGTCTACCGTGGGTTGTTTTGCCAAGTGTATAGTGTAAATGGAGATATCGGATATGGGTCACTTTTAAAATAAGACCGGGTTGATTGGGTCTTCAAAAAAAACGGATATAGTCAACGAATCGGAATTGGGTATCAAGACCTGAAGCGTAAATGTGGCCACAGAGAACATCGTTCTTCATTAGGGATGGTTGAAACAGACAGCAAAGCATTAACTGGCAAAAAGAGTGGAGTTAGATGGGACACACAGACTCAAAACTATGCAAAACTTACCTTGTCCTCCACTGAGGGAACAGGCTTAAGATTGAGAAGAAAAACAGAGGGTCAAAAGTTAGAGACGCAGGGTTAAACAGGAAAGCCGTTTGTGAAGCTTCATCATTCATCCTTACATCCGCAGGGTTAAGTCAGTGCCAACCCAACCAGAGCCTGTTAGTGTTCATTACCGCTGATCATACACAGATACTGCAATTACACCATCAAATGTCACAGCTACGCTACATAGACAAAAGTATGTGGACATTACAGTCACTACCGTTGCTGACGGCTGAATACAGCCATGCAATCTCAACAGACACACAAGTCGTTTCCTCAGATTTCTGCCCTCGCTACTCACGCTTCTGTCAAGTGAAAGAGTCTAGAACAATCATGGGTCAGTTACAGAAGTCCACAGAACAGGACAGCGAGTGCTGAAGCATGAAGTGCACAAACACTGTCTGCAGATTTAATACTCACTGTCGACTTACACACCGCCGTCCAAAGCTTGAGTTAGAATGTTTATGAAATAGTGATTTTTTTAATGTATTGTATTAGTCGATATATTCAGCAAGGATGCATTCAATTGATCAAAAGTGACAGTGAAGTCTTTTAAATGATTACAAACAGTCCTATTTCAAATAAATCCTATCTTTTGACCTTTTTTATTCATCATATATATAGTGCATCATATCATATTTATTTATGGATATTTAACTGTGCACCTAACACTCTTTTTAAAGTAATTGAATAACACTGTTAAGTGCAATCTTTAGAAAATCTTTAGAAAATTAATCCATGCATTTTCATTCTGTAAGGGTTAGTTTTAGTGATTTACTTTTACTTACAATATGATTGAATATATTAACTGTTGGTCATAACATGTAAATAATCATTGTATCTGCTATTTGCATATTGTGTTGCATGGAAATATGCATATTCATCTAGGCACCATAGTTACAAATGAATGGAAAACTAAACCTACGGCACAAAGCACATATTGATAGTCTCTGGTTTGTTTGCCAAATGCTATGACAGCATTTCTGTCCGCAAAACAGGCTCCTGGTTCGTCTAGTACTTCTCTTTTGAGAAGGGTCTGGAAGAACTCGATTGGCCTGTTCTCAATCCCACTTAACTACTCAGTCTTAATCACCAAACATCACTTCTAGACTCCACTGTTACCCCAATGCAAGCAAACATATGTCAGTCACATCAATAAGACACCTTCCTAAAAGAGTGGGGGCCATTATAATGGTTTTAATTCCACATTAGGGGCTTTCGCACCGGAGGAACCTTTTCATAGTTCCTAGAACTAATGGCAGAAAGCAGAGTACCCGCTTTTTGGCGTGTTTGCCCCTCAGGAAATAGGAATTTTGGGGGAACTAAGTTCGCTCCCACTTCAGAGTAGGGTCTAACCCAGCACTATAGGAACTACCAGTGATGTAAATGTACGCTGATTGGCCGAATGCACATGAAACATCAGCACCGCTGAGTTTATAGCCTATATATTTACTCAGAGAGCTAACTCTACAAACATGGAAAACAGTGATAGATGGACCGCTCAACCTTTACGCTAAGGAGAAAATCCAAAGAGACTTTGACGGGACAAAGCGAAACATGATTATGTATTCCTGCTCAGCTAGCAACATTGGGCATCAACCACACGGCAAACACTAGTACTTTTTCATATACTGGTTACTTTCTTTGTGTAAATAACGTATTAGACAGGGCTGTTAAACAGATCATAAACTTATGAAGACAGAATGAGAGCGCTGTGTGCACAGGCTCTTGCGTTCTCAGTGCCGTCAAAATAACTCTCAACAAGAAGCACGGCTTACGTCACTTCAAATTTCCAACCGGCGGTGCGAATACAACCAGGAAAACGGCCCTAGCCTAGGGGAACATTTAGCTCTCACCCTGGTGGCTCGTTCTTGTAACTAAGCTCCTATGACTACTTGGTGCGAAAGCCCCTATTAATGCCAATAGTTTTGGAATGAGATGTTCAGTGATCAGGTGTCCACATACTTTTGCAAACATATTGATTTGAAGATCCAGGTGGCCTTAAAGGGATAGTTCACTCAAAAAAAAAAAAATTCTGTCATCATTTACTCACCCTCAGGTTTTTCCAAACCTGTATAGAATTTCTTTCTTCTGCTGAACACAAAATATGACATGTTGAAGAATGTCGGTAATCAAACAGTTGATGGGCCCCATAGACTTCCATAGTATGGGACAAAAATGCTACGAAAGTCAATGGGGTTTTGTTACCCCATATTGTTCAAAATAGGGCTGGATGATTAATCGAAAAATAATCAAAACCGAAATTCAGAGCCTATAACCGACGTAATCTTACCATGTCGGTTATTTCGTTTTTTTAATCCTATTAATATTTCCGTCCACTGTGTGTTAATGTACTTTCCCCTTAAAACATATTACCGCGTGTGTATTCACGTAACTCCGCCCCGTGCAGTCTGCGACACTGAAGCAACATGAGCCCCTTTCACACAGCGCGTTGATCCCGGGAAATTGCCAGAACAAACACCTTCTGTGTGAACGCAAACACGACCCGGGATAGATGCCAGGTTGGGGACGTAGTAACATTGCCGTGTTCAGTCCCGGAACGCGCGCTGTGTGAACAAAAGCCGTAATGAATGCCGTGTCGTAATGATGGCGCTAGGCCGGGATCGTTCGCCAGCGTGAAACGGTTCGTAATACGCTAGTTTATGATCGAATCAGAGAAAAAAAATGAACAAGCGTAGTTTCTCGAGAGAAATCGCAGCTCATAAGCAAACTATAGACGCCGCTGGGACATGTCACGTGTCTTTGCGGGTTGTGTGTGTCTGTGTGAACGCACTCTTTTGATTCCGGAAAATCACTGGCAGTGTGAATGAACCAAAGTCAAACAAACCCGGGTCAAATCCCGGGCCACTTTATCCGTGTATTTTCCAGAATCTCTGTGTGAAAGGGAACTCAAACACTGAGTCGACTCAGCAACAGGAGCCGCTTGTAGCAAAGAAACACGCGAAAAAAGAGAGAGACTGACAAACGCCCAGCAACACGTGCCTCCACTCCACAAAGCAGGTTTCCATAACACAAGCATTTACAAATGCTACACAATATGAAAAGGATTTGTTTTTTTAGTTTTATACAAGTTATATTTTACTTTTAAGTTGCCAATATTTACAATAATTTATTTTGTTTACAAAAAGAACTATTTTCTACATTTTGAGTAAACTTTCTTTTTACATTAAAACTTAATTACTTTTTTATTAGACGTTTTTATTTCAAGCATTGTGTGCTGTTTGATTCAATTGTTTGAAATATTTAATAAGCATTAAAAGCTATCTGTGTGTTTCCTTATTTTAGAATCACAAAGATAGGATTATGCATTCTTTCATTAAAAAAAATAACAACCGTGAACATATTTACAGTATAAGCCTTGCCAGTGACACATGAGAAAGATTTTTTTTAAATAATCGTTCAATAATCGTAATCGAGGTAACTTGTTCGATTAATCGCGATTATGATTTTAGCCAAAATCGTCCAGCCCTAGTTCAAAATATCTTCTTTTGTGTTCAGCAGAAAAAAGAAATTCATACAGGTGGTTTGGAGAAACTTGAGTGTAGAGTAAATTACAGAATTTTCATTTTTGGGTGAACTACAGTTTTAATGCTAACATTTTAGGTGTCTCACAGGGCAGTTTTTAATAAACCATCTATATAAAACCCATCAGTTCTGCTACATTTGTAGTAATGTGAAGCTGTGCCCACCATCCTGTCCTTGATAGAGTCCGAGTCGACCGCCTGGCCGCCTTTGGCTTGGAGTTTGAGCTGCATGGCGTGGAGTTGCAGAAGCTGTTGGTGAACCTCCTGCTCCACCACGTCCTTCTCCGCCTGGACATCCGTCAGCTCCGACCGCAAGTCCACCAGCTGAGCCTGAAGCACACACACACACACACACACACACACACACACACACACACACACACACACACACACACACACACACACACACACACACACACACACACACACACACACACACACACACACACACACACACACACAGAGTATTATTAACTAGCCATCCAAGAGTCATGAATCATACGGAGACTTGTGCTGACTCAAATAGTGTCTGCATATGAAGTATTGCACGATCCTTCCCTGATCCAGAAAAGTAAAGACATAGGGTACAGATCAAGAAAAATGGAGGGAAAAACATGAAAATGAAGACAAATGTTTATCCTAAAAGACTCTAATTCAAAGGAAAACTGCAAATTTAAAATGATGCTACCAAATTGTGTGGCTTTTTGAGAGACTAGACAGTGGCCCAGCAATTAGTGCATGTCTTCCTGCATTTCGAGCCATGTTTCCTATGTGAACGACTCTAGTTTAAAACTGAGGTATGAATTTTGACCGGCGTCTTTTTTGTGTGTTAAATTAATCAAGCTTTGAAACGCAGCGTAAAAACACACAGTTTTGAGGCCCGGAAACTAACCGGGAGTACTTTCTTGAGAAACTTCCAGCGGCCAGAACTCTGACCAGGGAGGTGACTACAGACTGGGTCAGTGTGTATGCGCTATAGTGCTGGTAAGGATTGCATACATACAACTTCATGTCTTAAATGGGCAAACAAACCCTTTAAAGAGTTCGAGCAGCTCGTGCTTAGAATACACAGAACAATTTAGGGCATTGGTGTGTGGACGATAATATAGTTATCGTTCCAATGCTGAGGTTTTTGGATAAGTACCATGTTATTCTTTGAGTTAAGTATCTTACCATTTAAATGAATACCATGGAATGGTATAGTCTCGCCACAGTGCTTTTATAAGGACAGGAAGCTGTGATTTTCACGGTCACATCCAACTCTCGTCTTGTACAGCAGGGTTTTTATCAATCTGTGTGTTAATCTGCTGTGTCCATGTGCTAAACCACCTTCTCAGAAAGACATTCTGCCTCCCACACAAATATACCTTTGAGTCACTACCATTAAGAACATGTTATTTTGAATTTTCTGTCCTGGACTCAAGGGATTCCTCCATGGCAAAGACGATTCATTTCCCCGGTGAAAGTCAGCCTAATACCGCTTTTCAAACTGGACTGTGAGCTTTGATAAAGAGCCATTAACAGATTTGAAAAGTGGGAAAAGCAGATTACACGATCTGGTCTCCTGAGAAGCCTGAAACCATCAATACACAGACAAGACACTAACTATCTAAGACTGTGTATCAGAACTCAACAGCAACAATACTTAATACAAACATGAGCTGGCACATACGTTCATTCATATTATGTTGTTGCAGTTAATATTGAGGGATCTTTTATAATTCAAACAGAAGAATGACCAGTCTAGCACTGAGCTAAGCAGGTTTAACAGGTTTTTATATCCCGTCCTAGTTTTATGCAAAGTATTTTTGAGCTAATCAACTTTAGAACGTTTACACTAAATGTTAACAAGATGTTTTGTATGTTTTCCTCTTTTCATTACTATCATGACATCTTGCTTCGTGTCAGGGTCCTGATCACCCTGTCGGGTTTATTGTGCGTTAACTTGGTACTTAATGACCAAAAGCCCAGCACTGTAAATTAATTCCATCTCAAATTTAGCGTAATCTTGTACAAAAGATATCAGTATGCTACATGGAATGAAAATCTTCTGTTAACACAAAAGGAAATATTGTGTTTATACAAAAGGGGGTCTGCCATAATCTATACATCTATACAGAAAGTATACACACACACACACACACACACACACACTATGGCCTAGTGAGTGCAATATTTATATGCCGTGGTATTTAGATGGTAACTTTTGTTAGTTTATAGCAGCTATAGGCTAGTTTAAAATCCATCTGAAACATGAATTTACAATTTTAGAGCATATTCAAAACCTATTTATATTTAATTAAATTTTTTGTAAAATAAAATACAAACCAGATTTTAAAGACTAACAGCCATAATTCCACAATTAGTCACTCCCAAACACTCAGATCGAAACCTTCAAAACAGAATACATAGCTCACAGAGAGTTCTATGTCAGTAAATAAAAGAACATCAACTTGGCCTAAAGCCTTTAAAAGATAATATTCATCTCTTTTTCTCACCTCTAGTTTGTGGTTGAGCTGGAAGATGGTTTGGGCTTTATGACACAGCTGAGCAAAACATGAGCTGAGACTGGTCATCTTCTGACGGCCCTCATATGTGATATCAGCCTGATCCGGGTCGATCTCTCCCAGTAACAGATCCACATCCACAAACGCCTTGTCAAACTCCTTCTCCAGCACCTCCAGCCACCGGAACATGGACATGCCGGGGCCGGGAGCCGCAGCCGAACCGGCGGAGAGGGCCGAGCCCGGGGATCCAGCACCGCCAGCGGACGCAGACATCTTCAACACGGGTAACGTTACAAGAAGAACACACAGATTACTTCAATTTAGTCCTTTACTCGGCGCGATCACTTGGCCGTTCAAGTTATATTAACAAGAGGCTTCTGGTGTGATAGACAGTGAGAGTGATGCTTTGTTGAGGTGTTATCCGTGCTCTCATCTGACCAGGAAATCCGAGATCGAACAAGTCAACACCGTGGATCGATTAGTTTGGTCTGCCACACGATGAGGACTGTCAATGAGGAAGACAGTCGATAGACGAGCGAATCGATTGTTGAGTAAATCAGATCTGCTTGGAATATTTGCTTCATAGGAATTTACAGCAGATAGACCGTTTGTGCCATAAATACAGTTGTTATAATTGTTTTTTGTTGTTGTTGTTGTTGTTGAACTGTATGATATGTTTGCAAATGTTATGTATATGTATATCGTGTGCTGCTACCTTGGCCAGGGCTCACTTGTAAATGAGATATTTATCTCAATGTGATTATTTCCCTGGTTAAATAAAGGTTAAAAATTTTTGTTAACAAAGTACATTACTGTATAAGCCTGATCTAGAGAAAAGGGTTAGCATTACCAAAAAAGCATTCAAACTAATTAACACTATTGATATAATTTATTGTGATACAGTATAATTTTTACACAAATTAACAAGACATAAAACTAATAGCTGGCATATCTCAAGAAATATGTGCAATAATTATGATTATTTGTAGCACAAACCAACCTAGGTATTTATAAATACATATATAAATATATATTTTTCATTATTATTATTTAACTTTATATTTATTTTTTAGCTTATAAAGGCACACATTATAGGCCTATATTATACATATTTCCAGGGTATTAAGATGCTGGAGCTAAATTAATGTGTGTAAAATGTGTACTTAATAGTTTTGACCAAAAATGTTATGCATGTTTGGTTTTAAAGCTTTGTTTTGTCAAGTTGATATTACTGAATGCAACAATTTATATGAAATGTATACGTAAAAAAAAATGCATGTGTTCAACAGAATAGGATCTAAATAGTTTATCAGCAAGTTTCTTATTTGCAAACAGGCAGGACGATATATTGCTGATTTGTCAGTTCCTTGCCGGTGTCAAATTTTGTTTTCTTAGCAAGATAATGATCTCAGCCATTGTTCTAAATAAAGCAGAGGAGTCTTATTCTCACAGGCGTGAATCTGGCTCGGATATTTAAACCTTGGATGCTCAAAATGCAGCTTCAGCAGCACAGAGGTTTGTGAAGCTATTTTCTCATAATGATGATATTCTGCATTATTCTGTGTCGACTCTACAATCAACGTGTCTGCAGCCACATCTGTCCAAAACTCCAAACTCAGACAACATGAAGAAAACAAACATGGGATACACATGCTGTTCAGAAATAAAATCCTCCAACATGTACAGTATATATATATATTATAGTTAACCATTTAGAATGCCTTTCAGTAACAATCTATTTTAAGGTGACATAGGTTACTACATGTACTTACTATAGTATAGTAATATATACATAATTACAAGTAACTAACCCTAAACCAAACCCTAACCGTAACTCTATAGTAAGTACATGTAGCAGTACTTATTTGAGTAAGTACAATGTAACATCACCTTAAAATAAAGTGTAACCTATCTTCCTCTTATTTTCATGCTTTCTGCGCTATGTGATTTTTTTCTAATTAAAGTTATTTTGTTCGTTTTTGTTTTGTTATTCATTCATTTCCAGAACCTGTTATATTGGTTCTTTTTAAACAGATTTTATTTTATTTTATAGATTTATTGGTAAGAGATTTTTCTGGTTTGCCAGGCCTTGAAGAAGTAGTTGTCTGGTGGGGTCGAGCAGATTGACACCAATGTCTTCAGATCTCTGTTAAGAACTGTCAAAAAAACAAATTAAGACAGTTTCCCCATGGCCTGCCCTCTGGCCTGGAGATCCTCCATTTGGGCCACAACAGGATAAACAGCCAAGAGTCGTCCCAGGAGAGGGTCCTGCAAGAGTCGTCCCAGGAGAGGGTCCTGCAAGAGTCGGCCCTGGAGTGGGTCCTGCAAGAGTCGGCCCTGGAGTGGGTCCTGCAAGAGTCGTCCCAGGAGAGGGTCCTGCAAGAGTCGGCCCAGGAGAGGGTCCTGCAAGAGTCGTCCCAGGAGAGGGTCCTGCAAGAGTCGGCCCAGGAGAGGGTCCTGCAAGAGTCGTCCCAGGAGAGGGTCCTGCAAGAGTCGGGCCTGGAGAGGGTCCTGCAAGAGTCGGGCCTGGAGAGGGTCCTGCAAGAGTCGTCCCAGGAGAGGGTCCTGCAAGAGTCGGGCCTGGAGAGGGTCCTGCAAGAGTCGGGCCTGGAGAGGGTCCTGCAAGAGTCGTCCCAGGAGAGGGTCCTGCAAGAGTCGTCCCAGGAGAGGGTCCTGCAAGAGTCGGCCCTGGAGTGGGTCCTGCAAGAGTCGTCCCAGGAGAGGGTCCTGCAAGAGTCGGCCCAGGAGAGGGTCCTGCAAGAGTCGTCCCAGGAGAGGGTCCTGCAAGAGTCGGCCCAGGAGAGGGTCCTGCAAGAGTCGTCCCAGGAGAGGGTCCTGCAAGAGTCGGGCCTGGAGAGGGTCCTGCAAGAGTCGGGCCTGGAGAGGGTCCTGCAAGAGTCGTCCCAGGAGAGGGTCCTGCAAGAGTCGTCCCAGGAGAGGGTCCTGCAAGAGTCGTCCCAGGAGAGGGTCCTGCAAGAGTCGTCCCAGGAGAGGGTCCTGCAAGAGTCGGCCCAGGAGAGGGTCCTGCAAGAGTCGTCCCAGGAGAGGGTCCTGCAAGAGTCGGCCCAGGAGAGGGTCCTGCAAGAGTCGTCCCAGGAGAGGGTCCTGCAAGAGTCGTCCCAGGAGAGGGTCCTGCAAGAGTCGGGCCTGGAGAGGGTCCTGCAAGAGTCGTCCCAGGAGAGGGTCCTTCAAGAGTCGGGCCTGGAGAGGATCCTACAAGAGTCGGCCCAGGAGAGGGTCCTGCAAGAGTCGGGCCTGGAGAGGGTCCTGCAAGAGTCGGCCCTGGAGTGGGTCCTGCAAGAGTCGTCCCAGGAGAGGGTCCTGCAAGAATCGTCCCAGGAGAGGGTCCTGCTAGAGTCGGCCCAGGAGAGGGTCCTGCAAGAGTCGTCCCAGGAGAGGGTCCTGCAAGAGTCGGGCCTGGAGAGGGTCCTGCAAGAGTCGTCCCAGGAGAGGGTCCTGCAAGAGTCGTCCCAGGAGAGGGTCCTGCAAGAGTGGTCCCAGAAGAGGGTCCTGCAAGAGTCGGGCCTGGAGAGGGTCCTGCAAGAGTCGTCCCAGGAGAGGGTCCTTCAAGAGTCGGCCTTGGAGAGGATCCTACAAGAGTCGGCCCAGGAGAGGGTCCTTCAAGAGTCGGCCTTGGAGAGGATCATGCAAGAGTCGTCCCAGGAGAGGGTCCTGCAAGAGTGGTCCCAGGAGAGGGTCCTGCAAGAGTCGGCCCTGGAGAGGGTCCTGCAAGAGGCGTCCCAGGAGAGGGTCCTGCAAGAGTCGTCCCAGGAGAGAGTCGGCCCTGGAGACGGTCCTGCAAGAGTCGGCCCTGGAGAGGGTCCTGCAAGAGTCGTCCCAGGAGAGGATCCTGCAAGAGTCTTCCCAGGAGAGGGTCCTGCAAGAGTCGTTCCAGGAGAGGGTCCTGCAAGAGTCATCCCAGGAGAGGGTCCTGCAAGAGTCGGCCCAGGAGAGGATCCTGCAAGAGTCGGCCCAGGAGAGGGTCCTGCAAGAGTCGGCCCAGGAGAGGTTCCTGCAAGAGTCGGCCCTGGAGAGGGTCCTGCAAGAGTCGGCCCAGGAGAGGGTCCTGCAAGACATATAGCCTATATTTTATTTGTATATATATATATATATATATATATACAGGGATGTAGTGGAGGCTAAATGCACGTAAACGCCATTTGCACACCTCCCAAAATTCGGAAATAGCGTTTACCCACCTCCAAAGTGCGTTTATCCACCTCTAAATGCGTTTATCCATCTCTAAGTAGCCTATAGTTCCTAAGCCATTTTAAATTAAGCTTAGATCGTTTTAGTTTCATATTGTTCATTATTAGTTTCATAGGTTGTCAAACCTAAGACAAAGTCTTTCATATTATGCTGCATTACTGTCAGTGTTGACCAATCTCTTGCGTAGCCAGCGCGGGATTTTTTCCCCCAAACCACTTCAGCGGAAATCCCGGCCTGCAGCTGATTCTAAAGTTTTCATTGGTCATGTCAATCACTGTACTGATTGCCTACACCAAACACTGATCCCTAAACCTAACCGGCACTGTTACCTAAACCAATGAAATCGGCTGCAGGGCGGGATTTCCGCTGAAGTGTTTTGGGGGAAAAAAATCATAGAGCAGTAAAAATGGATATCCGGCAATTTTTTAAGCGCCGTCAAGACAGCAGCCCTCCTTCTGATGCCAGCGAACGGCCTCGGCTACAAGCCCAAAGTGAGTGAGCTTGGAAAACAGTACTAAACTTAGTACTCAATTTGGTCCGCGGTAGATTCATGCCACTGACTCAACAAGTCACCTCTACCTTTTCCCATTAGCCAATGTTACAAGTAAAATTCAGGATACATTATCAGATAAATAACTGGTTGTAATTATATGCATTCTCTGGCATTTATACAACTGAAAGTTTGTGACAACAAGCTCCCTTTGCTAGTCAGCTAGCTAGTTAATGTTATCGCTATAGCCGTTCGCGGTTTCGTGGGTACAGTAAACGTTTCTATGGTAACAGCGAGTTTGACCAATCATACGCGTTGCTGTTAAGCTTAGGACTGTGGGTAGTGTAGTTTTTCTCCATAAGATTGCGGATAAAAACATGTTTTTTTTGTAAAAAGGTTGATTTCATACAGACCTCTAGCTTCTACAGAGGCAAAAACTTTCGTTTCACAACCACGTAGCTCATGTCTGTCTACCTCAGATGCAGGGCCTGAATTTCATTTCGGAAAATGGGGGGGAAATCCCCCCTAGGTGATTCTTATGGGGGGGAATTTTTAATTTGAGGGGGAGCTTAGTAAATGACTCTGTTTTGTCATTTAGTAAACTTTATAGATTTCAACCATATTATTCCTTCTTGAGTCTTTTTAACAATAACTTAGATTAATGTATGAATTGAATAGTGATTGTGTGACCTATGATGAGGGAACAACCAGTGATACCCTTGGTAGTACCATCAAATGATAGCCTATAGCGATGTCATCAGGATACACATACACCGGTAGGCAGTGGCCCACCTTACCGGGTGACTTACTGGAGGATCACAGGATCCCCTCCCTACGGAGCGGCTACCAGACGCTCAATAAGACCAGGGCGGGACAGGAAGGAAACACCAGGGGCGGGGACGGGAGGGACAGACCGCTTAGTCCTGGGAGGCCAACAGAACGCTTAGTCCTGGGAGGCCAGAGCGAAGCAGCAGACACCGGGCGGCCAGGGCGGTGGCTCAGGCTCAGGAACAGCAGACACCGGCTCAGGTACAGCAGACACCGGGCGGCCATGGCGGTGGCTCAGGTACAGCAGACACCGGCTCAGGAACAGCAGACACCGGCTCAGGAACAGCAGACACCGGCTCAGGAACAGCAGACACCGGCTCAGGAACAGCAGACACCGGCTCAGGTACAGCAGACACCGGGCGGCCAGGGCGGTGGCTCAGGCTCAGGAACAGCAGACACCGGCTCAGGAACAGCAGACACCGGCTCAGGAACAGCAGACACCGGCTCAGGAACAGCAGACACCGGCTCAGGTACAGCAGACACCGGCTCAGGTACAGCAGACACCGGGCGGCCAGGGCGGTGGCTCAGGCTCAGGAACAGCAGACACCGGCTCAGGTACAGCAGACACCGGCTCAGGTACAGCAGACACCGGCTCAGGTACAGCAGACACCGGCTCAGGTACAGGCTCAGGTACAGCAGACACCGGGTCAGGTACAGCAGACATCGGCTCAGGTAAAGCAGACAACTGCTCAGGAACAACAGACACCGGCTCAGGAACAACAGACACAAGAACTGTAACTGTCACAAGACCAGACACAAACACAGAAACAAACACTGGCTCTGGCGCTGGAACAGGCGCTGGCTCTGGAACAGACATTGGCTCCAGCTCGGGAACAGGCCTTGGCTCTGCCTCCGGCTCTGGAACAGGCACTGGCTCTGCCTCCGGCTCTGGAACAGGCACTGGCTCTGCCTCCAGCTCTGGAACAGCAGACACTGGCTCTGCCTCCGGCTCTGGAATAGCAGACACTGGCTCTGCCTCCGGCTCTGGAACAGCAGACACTGGCTCTGGCCCTGAAACAGCAGACACAGACAGCAGACATGTCCAGGATCCGAGCCAGACGCTCCAGATAGTCCAGGTCCATGAAGGCAGACGGCACCGTCTGGAACGGGTACTGGCTCTGCCTCCGGCTCTGGAACGGGCACTGGCTCTGCCTCCGGCTCTGGAACGGGCACTGGCTCTGCCTCCGGCTCTGGAACGGGCACTGGCTCTGCCTCCGGCTCTGGAACGGGCACTGGCTCTGCCTCCGGCTTCCGGCTCTGGAACGGGCACTGGCTCTGCCTCCGGCTTCCGGCTCTGGAACGGGCACTGGGTCTGCCTCCGGCTTCCGGCTCTGGAACGGGCACTGGCTCTGCCTCAGGCTTCCGGCTCTGGAACGGGCACTGGCTCTGCCTCCGGCTCTGGAACGGGCACTGGCTCTGCCTCCGGCTCTGGAAAGGGCACTGGCTCTGCCTCCGGCTCTGGAACGGGCACTGGCTCTGCCTCCGGCTCTGGAACGGGCACTGGCTCTGCCTCCGGCTCTGGAACGGGCACTGGCTCTGCCTCCGGCTCTGGAACGGGCACTGGCTCTGCCTCCGGCTCTGAAACGGGCACTGGCTCTGCCTCCGGCTCTGGAACGGGCACTGGCTCTGCCTCCGGCTCTGGAACGGGCACTGGCTCTGCCTCCGGCTCTGGAACGGACAATGGCTCTACCTCCGGCTCTGGAACGGGCACTGGCTCTGCCTCCGGCTCTGGAACGGGCACTGGCTCTGCCTCCCGCTCTGGAACGGGCACTGGCTCTGCCTCCCGCTCTGGAACGGGCACTGGCTCTGCCTCCGGCTCTGGAACAGCAGACACTGGCTCCGGCTCTGGAACAGGAGACACGGGCATGTCCAGGATCTGAGCCAGCTGCTCCAAGTGCCTTGGCGGCCACACGAATGGGCATCTCCTGATCTGTCTCAGACTGGGCAGACGGGACGTGCACAGTTTCTGACTGGGCAAACGGAGGGTGAACAGTCCCTGGCTGGGCAGACGTGACGTGAACATTCTCTGACTGGGCAGACGGGACGTAAACAGTCTCTGACTGGGCAGACGGAACGTGAACAGTCTCTGACGTGGCCCCTCTTCTCCGCTGAGTCCTCATTTGGTCGGATCGTTATGTCACAGAACGGGTAGGGAAAAAAGTGTGAGGACTCAAGTGCAGGAGAAATTATATTTATTTAGAAAAGAAAACATACACAAAACAAGACCCACGACGGGGAAAACATAACTAATAGATATAAAACAAAAACAGAACATGAAACATACTGGAGGATCACAGGGAACAGGAAACATTAGACAACGACCAACAAAGACTGCAAACAAGAGGAGACTTAAGAAGGGAACAAATCCAGAGGGGACAGTTGGAAGAACTCAAACAATAATCAGGTAACGAGGGGGAGGGATCAGACAACGACCAGAGCACATGGCCCAAAATAACAAAACACCCATGTGCAACACAAGACAGGACAGGCATGTGACACCAGCAGACTGCGTTAGACCTCGGGATAAACAAATAGACTAATATTAGCGTAGACGCCATCCTTCTTATGATGTACAAAGTACATCAGGATATATGGGAAGTGTTCCCGGTTCCGGCTGATCTAAACTATGCAGCCTAAAATTGAATTATAGAAGTCTATAGAGTGTTATGTGTATGCTAAGCCAAAGAGATGTGTTTTTAGTCTAGATTTGAACTGACAGACTGTGTCTGCTTCCCGGACAATGTTAGGAAGATTGTTCCAAAGTTTTGGTGCTAAATAGGAAAAGGATCTACCGCCAGCAGTCGATTTAGATATTCTAGGTATAATCAACTGGCCTGAATTTTGAAATCGCAATAGACGTGAAGGACTATAATGCGTTAAGAGCTCGCTCAAGTACTGGGGAGCTAAACCATTCATTCCTTTGTAAGTAATCAGCATTATTTTAAAATTTATACGATGTTTAATAGGGAGCCAACGCAGTGTTGACTGAAACGGGCTAATATGGTCGTACTTCCTGGTTCTGGTAAGAACTCTAGCGGCTGCATTTTGGACCAACTGTAGTTTATGTATTAAACGTGCAGGGCAACCACCCAGTAGAGCAGGGATGGGCAACTCCAGTCCTCGAGGGCCACTGTCCTGCAGAGTTTTGCTCCAACCCTAATTAAAC
Source organism: Siphateles boraxobius (assembly GCF_051911475.1). Lineage (NCBI taxonomy): Eukaryota > Metazoa > Chordata > Actinopteri > Cypriniformes > Leuciscidae > Siphateles > Siphateles boraxobius. The sequence goes on along the minus strand of NW_027508824.1, from coordinate 110,800 downwards.
AGACCTGAACAAGCCAATCAATGTTTTCAGGATTACTAAAAAATTTTTTATCATTTTATTATTTTTGTCAGGGTTGGAGCTAAACTCTGCAGGACAGTGGCCTTCGAGGACCAGAGTTGCCCATCCCTGCAGTAGAGCATTACAATAATCTAGCCTTGATGTCATGTACGCATTAACCAATTTTACCCACCTCTTTTTTTACCACTACACCTCTATATATATAACAATTATTTATATATGTAGCTACTGTATTTACGCATGCATGCTGTCATGGTAGTGATGGCAATTTCAAAACACTGCTTCCTGAAGCTTTGAAACCTTTACAGATCTATTGTTAGCAATCAGTGGTTCGGAGTGTGTATCAAACTGCCTTCATTGGCTTCATTGTGTCATAACTGTTTTTAAACTTTTTTCAAAAACTACTTGGAAACCCCAAACCCATGGCAGTGCAGTGAGGTAAAAAAAAAATCCCTTTCAGCACAGGATGTAGAAATCAGGCCTGACCTAATTTCGTCTAGGCATCTCTTGATGAATGGTGAGCGTATTAATTCAGGGTGATTGAGACACTTCTTGCCATTGAGATGATCTGGAAAAAATTGTCCAAATCAACCTGAATTCACCCTATGTAGTGGTACAAGATATCTGTGAGGAGCAGACCAAGGATTTTTCATTAGAAAGCCAAGCTGAACACATATACAATGAGCAATATGATGATTATGATTTGCAAAAGTAATACTGACATGTGAAGACATAACTGCAATATTGTTCTTTACGCAAACTTAATGTACAGCTTTGCATCTCTTCCTGTTTAATTTCTGGCATTCCTTACAGAACCAACAATAAACTACGAAATTGTATCTGTTTTGTTCAATATTCGTCACTGTCTGTGACATGGACAAACATTATAATGCAGGGAGGAGATCCGGTCAGATGATTAAGTCAAATTTTATCTCTTAACAGCAGACAATCAAATAATAAATAAATGAAGAGTAAAATTATATATATATATGATTAAATGATAAAACATAGCCTAAGCAAATGTTATATTTGTTTATTTTTTGTAATTCACCACATTACAATAAAATCAACTTTTTAACTGTTTAGCCAACTATTTCAGCCAACTATTTAGATGGGAAAATATGAATCTCGTCTGTTTCATTTCATTAGCCTCCAGATTTGCTTTAAAAAAAGCAGAATTAAAATTAAAGCTACTTTTGTGACAGTAACGTCATATAATATATTATATTATAATATATAAAGTATTGATTTTAGAAATATATTTTTTTACGCATACATAACATATTGTGGTTTTTTATATACATAAATCTAATGACTAGGCAATTTTAAATCCTATTAAAATAATAGGATTTACACATTCCATTTGCTGGTCCAGCAACCAATCGCATTGCATCTCGCGTAAGGCTAAATCAGTGTTGATCTGAAACCAGCCGTTACGAGTTATTTTTTTGCCTTAACACTTGCCAGTCTAACGTCATAACTGACCCCAGACCAGTGGTTAGAATGACGTCAGCCGTCCAATCAGAGAGCTCCATGTCACACAGGTTCAGAGTGGAAAGGTTGGCAGGAAGAAGAAATGGCAGCCGGCGCGCTGCGGCGTTGGCACTGACCAACATGACTAATTTCTCGATAGACCATCGCTCACACGTACACGTTTTACTGTAATATGAGGGATGTACTTTAAAATCTGATAGATTTTCAACTAGGAACGCGTTTAAAGACGCATGGCTTTACTGTATGAGATGGTGTGGCGGTTTTTGCACGCGCTGCTCTACGTTCAGCGCGCGCTGCTCGCCTGGTTCCGAGTCCACATCTGGAGATGGAAACGGGCTGTGATGGGGTTATTACTGCCCCTTGCCCTCGGCTTTCATAATCAGAAAAAAGCTGGACCCATTGGCAAACGGTCTAGCCGCCGGGTTCGCTGGGGAGCCGAAGGCAGGACGTTAGAAAAGCTGCCCATTCATGTGGGGTTATTGATCACTGAGGAGGAGATCCACTACACTGACATTGCCAATCTAGTGGTCTGGTGCATGGCAGTGGGCATCTCATATGTCAGTGTGTATGATAATCAAGGTAAGACTCATCTAGCTTTGCATTGAATAAAGGGAAGCGATTTGCTGTCACATGCATCCAGTCATCTGCTGTTTCTAAAACACATGATGACTTGAGCTAAGACTTCAATTGACACATTTAAAGTCTTCGGAATGAACTTTGTGTTCAGATATGATTTCATTAATGCAAAAGTTTCTCCTCTTATGCCTTATGTTGAAGTCAAATAGCATGGTTATTGTTGGATGGTTTCAACTCAAAACTAGACTTTATAATACCATTATTTGCATTATTAAGTTTCCTCGAATCCTTTTAGGAGGTTTTGAAATGCATATTACTCAACTTCTATTCTCAACTTTATAAAGTTACAATGTGTCTGGTATATTTCAAAACTTTCTCTTTCAGCTCAGTATTTCTCAATGAAGCTAGGGGAGTATGTGATATTATTTATTTCTTATAACCTTAGACCTATATTTCATGACAGCCAAAAGTGTGGTAAGGGTGAACCGAGATATGAATCTCGTTGTTAATAATGATTCTCAATTTTAAGGTAATAATTACCTTCTTTTTAATTTATGCCACCGTGGACCAAGAAACCAAGTCTTTTCTCCCCCCTTTTTAAATGTGATAATCCTATTAATTTTGCTTTATTGATTTGAATGTTCTTTGATATTTTCTTTAATTGCAGTTTATTATTTAGCTTGGATCATTCCCTCAGATTATACCTGATCTGAACTCCATTGTCAGTAGTGATTAATTTAAAAGACCAGGATATTTAATTCACTCGTGTGATGTTCCTCAAAGCATCTGTAATATCAGAGACTTCACAGCATGTTTTTTACAGTAGTTTCTAACGCTCATGGCTGAAGAACATGGAGAGTTTCTCTCTGAAACTGTAGTGTTTATGGGAGTGGGATATCTTTAGGTCATCATCTCTTTGTCACTCTGGTTTCATAGGTGTCTTCAAGAGGAATAACTCCAGACTCATGGAGGAGATCCTGAAAAAGCAGCAGGAGCTTTTGGGAATGGACAGCTCCAAATACTCAGTGGAGTTTTTGAAGAACGGTACAGATAAACAAGAGCATCAAGGTGAGGTTCAAAACCTGAGGAAATTACTCTTGCTTTTATTTGAGACGCCCACTATAGAGGACGCCGGTACAAACCGGTCGGATCAGAAGATTTCTTCAAGGATAACTACCGGTTTTGTTTTTTTATGTTCCTCTGTGACATCATGTGAATCGTAATGATTAGTTGTTTTATCTGTATTCATGACTCCGGTTAATTCACCACAGGCTTTGTGGAAAAATTCAGAAACTTTTATGCAATTTTTATCCGGAATGATTCATTGTTGCCAAACTCTGTAGGTCAGGACATTTTGTTTTACTTTTACAAATGTGCCTTAAGCAAGTCATCTTTTGAAGACTATGGAACCTAATCCTGAGTGAGACAGGGATACATGGGAAAACACACTTTGCTTATTGTTTTACACCTAGGTGTAGGCAATATATATATATATTTTTTTTTAGAGCTCAACAATAAGGACTTTTTTCCTGCGGATCCAGTAGGACTAGTAGTTCAGATTTTGCCCTGAAAACATTTATACCGTTTAAAAGTTGGGGTCAGTAAGAATTTATTTTTTTTAGGAAGAAATTAATACTTCTAATTCAGCAAGGATTAAATTAATCAAAGTGACTAAATGATTACAGCTACCTTATTTTGTTACAAATGCTGTTCTTTTGAACTTCTGTTCATCTAAGAATCCTGAATATTAAGCAGCACAACTGTTTTCAACATTGATATAATAATAAATGTTTATTAGCGGCAAATCAGCAATCAAGGATCGTGTAATATTGAAGCCTGCAATGAGTGACTGTACGTTCACACCGCCGCCGCTCTCGCCGCCCTGCCAGCGACGCCGTGGAAAGATTCGTGGACGCTCTGATGCTCTGACGTAGATCGAACGCGTGGTCTTTTTTACAACTGTATTTAAAGGGGACGCAAAGCAAACAAGCATGTCGATTGTTATTTTTCCAGAAATTTGATGGATGGAAAAAACTTAACAATTATAGTGACATGTTTGCTAATGAAATAAACAAATTAAAAGCCATTTGTGTGGTGTGGCTTTTGTGTTCATGGTTAAGTGCTATTATAATTTGCATTCCCGCTGAAAAACAAGCGTTCTAGCGCGAAAATATTGCCTATAAATACTAGTGTTGCGCGCCTTATCAAATTCAAATGATCAACCTCCTCAATTTTGCTTGGGAACTAATGTGGTCGGAACCAAAGTCTACAGGACTGCGTTCTCTGGACTCCTCTCAAACGGAGCACTTCTATATTCCGATTGGTTGCCGCCGAACCGCGTCATTGCTTATTACCATAAAGTTGACCTGCCGCTCTCCTCTCCTCGCCGCTCTCACCGTCCAAGACGCGCCGCTCTCGCCGGAGCTCGCCGCCGGCTCTCATTGACAATGAATGACTTCCGGTCACTTTGACGCTCTCGCCGGCGGCGGTGTGAACGCACAGTGATGTGAGTATTGGCTGCTGAAAGTTCAGCGTTGCCATCGGAAATAAATTACATTTTAATATTATACTAAAATAGAATAATATATGTAATAATATTTCACAGTATCACTGTATTTTTGATCCGATTAATGCAGCCTTGGTGAGCCTTTCAAAAACATACACATTTTTACTGACCCCAAACTTTTAATTTATTTTGTATTTTATATTCTTTCTATTTATTTACCTTTTCTTTCGAACCTCTATCATCTGCATGATCACCAAGGCTTTACAAAGTACATGTACTAAATACTGCTCTGACTCGAGTTCAAAATCTGTGATTGATCATTTTATCCCTCAATTTTTCCATCTTCAACGCCATATTAAAATATCTTAAACATTGTATGGGCTTGTTCGCAAGATGTGAAATAATTTCTGCTTTAAGCTCCGTCTCATCACACGTCTGTCTTAAACGGGTAAACTGCGACTTTTAGTCATTTTTGCAATTTCCAAATGAAATGTTGACCATGCCTCACCCGGGTCTTTTAGTCTTTTTAAATGTTTTGTCTACACTTTGCTTACATTTTTTTTTTTCTGTCTGTCTTTTATAGTTTTATCTTGTCAGTCGGTGGTAAAGGTCTTATCGCCAGACGATGGGCGGCTCAGTATCGTCCAGGCAGCACAGCAGCTCTGCAGGGCCGTCGAGCAGAAGGAAAGGACATCCAAAGACATTGATGTTAATGTGCTGGACTCATTACTCAGAGGTGAGTAGCTGTCAGTGGTGTTGTCACGATACCAAAATTATGACTACGATACCAGACTAAAATACCTCGATACTGAATCGATACCACAGGGGAAAAAAACGAAAACAGTAAAAGTACCTGAAAAATGTGACAGAACTTACAATTCATTGTTTTATAAATTAATTTAAAAAAACTTAACTTTGTTCCTTCCCTGCTTTTTGACCATTCCCTCCCCTTTATTGAAAAAAATAATAATAATTAGCAAGTGCCAGTGTTAGGGGTGTGCCATATCATACCGTCCACGATAATACCGGTATACATTTTTACATGATAAAAAAAGTGTCATATCGCGATATCAATGATATAGTGACGCGATGACGTATGGCGCATTTACGTTCCCTAGCACGCACAACAACAACACCTGTGTGAGCGCGAGAGCAGCCTGTCAGCCTCCGATGACGATTTAGCAATTTCACAAACAGCTTGAGTGTTCAGCGGGGCTGCCGACGCGCGTCTTTTGAATGGTCTCTTGCACAATCGGGCCATCAGTGCATCGTAACTAAAGTTTATAATGTTCAAGTCTTCTTAATTCTTATCAGTTTAAACATTCAAGCGGTTTTAAACTATCCAGTAAGCTACTCGCGCACTCTCTGAGAGAGTTGCACTGCGTGCATATATAGAGTGCAGCTCGCGAGAAACTAAAGTTGTTTTTCGCGGATTATATCGCTTTAATGGGGGTGAAAACGCAAAATTGTGTAAAACTTCCGGTCTTGGTAAGTATACTCATAAACACAGTCGGTTATGTATAAAACGCATGTGACAGTGTGACAGACAGTATAATGAAAACAGCAATGGATCCGCGCACTAGCTGTAAAAGTGACAGCCGCCATAGGCTATGCGTCTGTCATTAATGCTGTCGTCAAAACAACAAAAGATAGCTTTAATTGTAATGAATGAGAATTATTAGCCTATGTATTTAATTTAATCAGGAAACAGAACTAAAATACTATGTGTTATTTTACATTTGATTACTTTATTATGTTTCTGTAGTATTTCTGAATACTGGTGTTAGACCTACACACATTTAACATTTAATTCAAAGATTGAAATCAAGCTTCCTTGTGTTGTGTAAACTCTTAACAACAAAATTACCACATTGTAAAAACGCAATGAGTGAGCAAACATTTAGGCGAGATAAACATAATAAGAATTTTCAACAACAACAAAAAAAATGTCAATATCGTCATAAATATCATTATCGCAAATATTCTTGAAATATCGTGATAGAATTTTGAGGCTATATCGCCCACCCCTAACCAGTGTGTACGTCTTTACAAAGATGTTTGCATCATGTTAACATTTGCTAACCTTCACAATTATGAACAGGTTAGGATGACCAATATCTTATTTCATGAAACGAGTTATTTCATATTTTTTAAATGTAATTTTACAATTATAATATAGATATTTAATTTAATTGTATCTTTGTTATTACAAATAAGCAAAAAAGCAAATTACAAACAATATGACAGTGCTTCATTTCTTTTTTGAATGCTACTGTTAAATAGAACTAGTACTGTAGCTGAACAAAATAAAGTCTTCACTCTATAAATTAACTATAGACTGATTCTTAATAAATAGATACATTTATTCAGTCAAGCATTGGGTGATTGTCTATTTTCTGTTGTTTCATTAACATGAATTACACAGAATATTAGGCTGCTGGTCCGGCCCGCTACCCAATGGAACACATACGATTTATTTTTACAAACGGTTTACGTTCACTAAAGACATACAAGACTGTGTTTACGTGAATACTTGCCAGAACGTACATTTTTACCTAGAATTTTGATTATTCAATCCAAATAATCCACGAAAGAGTTGCGATCGCCTGTTGTGTGAAAGGTGTGTGTGTGTGTGTGCGCTTCAGGTCTGAGCCGGCAGCGCGAGCACGTCCCGCGCTTTATTTTCTCATGCATGTTTCGCTGTGCGTGATATATTTTACTGTTCTGCTTCTGTTGTTTAGTGAATGAGAACAGTGGAAGCAGAGCTCTGCACACACATTAAAGAAATACTGCTCTTATTATTTAGAGTGCTGTCACTCGTTAAGTACCGGTACTAATAAAATTTCATATCGTACCGATTTTAAAAGCTGGGTATCGCGATGCCTTTCTGGTACCGGTATATCGTGCAACGCTAGTTGTCAGTCAGCCGACCATCAGCACAAACTATATGAGCATTTAGTCCTGTAATTTCATTCCAGTCAGAAAAACATTAAGACTTACAAACAAACCGATAACGGTTGCCAATTGTTTTCCTTTAAGCAAATTTATTTGTTGTTTATCTTGTTTGTTAAAGGCCTAACTGGCCTTTAACAAAATCTTTAGCCATTTGAAATTAGAGGTAACCACTGCATTTTATCATGATCCATTAGCATCAGGGAAGTGTGTGTACTTCTCTTTGCGCAGCTCAAACAGACAGTCTTTTGATATGGACACAAAGCCTTCTAACGCTTTTGATTTTAGTTTGTTTGACAGCAATGATGCAAAGCGTGACTTTTGTGTTATGAGAAGTTGAAATATATTTTCCGGCAGCCACAGTCTAATGAATGGGAAGCACTGAAATCTATTTGTGGCGGTCAATGTTGACATTATTTGTGGCAGCCCACCACAAATAAATCGATGTATGGGAAACACTGAATGTATATCTTGAACATGATAACGTCAGATCCACAATGAAACTCAGGCTATCAGATAACTCTTAATTGTAATATAGAAACATGCATATTCTGTAAAGCTGCTTTGAAACGATATGTATTGTGAAAAGCATTATACAAATAAATATGTCAGATATCACTGCTCTGTTATTGCAGCTCGCTGCACTCATCCTTAGGGTTTATAATATTAATAATATTTACCTCGCGATCCAAACGGATTCCAAAACCGCTCTTGATCTACAGTTTTTCTTGTAAATGATTTAGTTTACTGACTTTAAATAAAAAACAAATCGCTTTTTTTCGTTCCACTGATGCATGTTTTTCCCCATGCAGAGTCGAAGAACATCCCTGACCCAGACCTGGTGCTGAAGTTTGGCCCTGTGGAAAGCACACTTGGTTTTCTTCCCTGGCACATCAGACTAACAGAGATTATGTGAGTATGTTTATGCATCGATGTATTTGAGCAAGCACAAACTGTACCATAATGGACTTTAAAATCCCAATTTTAAAATTTACTTTAAACCTAGAAATAAAGTCAATTTAGGATTTTGAAAAACGTACAACAAAGAAATATTCAACATTTTTGTGAGAGGGATATTGTGGGATTAGTAGCATAGAGAGTGTGTTTGCACATAGTTGAGTTCACATGTTCTGCATGAGTGCGTATGGTGGCGTTTTGCCTGGAGAGTTCACTTAAATCCTTTTGAGAGATTATCAGCACAGATTAACAGCTAAACCTGTCTACACTGGCACACTTATCTCTGTTAGCTTTCCAAGCGTGTGTAATGATGTGTACAGCTCTGTGAGATCACTGACTTGCACTGCATTGCATCATTACCACTGTCACTGTATCTCATGCTTCATCTTAAAATAGTTTAAACGGCAGTTTTTGTCTAATTAATATGCGTGGTGTTTTTGCCACATCAGATTGTCAATGTGGACTGCACTTTAATGTTTTCATTTTTTGATTTGTGAGTTACAACAGAAAATGTTGTATAATAAGTGTTCTCTTTAATTTCAGTAGGTCTGTGTACTATGTTTTTATTAAATTATATATGCATTATTGCATGTATTATGTCAATGATGTAAATTATATTAAAAAAGATGCTTATGAAAAAAGTCTGAGTCAAGCTAACAAAAATAATGGTGAATTTGCATTGTTTAACACTGTTATTTTTTTGTTTCACTAGAGGGCAGTGTTTCACTGCTGTTTTTTGTACTGCATTATTAGCAAACTTGATCTGTTTAGTTTCCTTTCCGTGTGGCATTACTGATTCAGTCTTGGAAGATGGTTGTTTGGTGCCTGATAACACATTTGCAGACTGTTAATATGTCAGCCGTTGCACAAAAGAAATTAGTTTTTGATTATATCTAGGGCTGCACGATTTGGGGAAAATGTCATATTGCGATTATTCAAGTCAATATTGCGATTATTCAAGTCAATATTGCGATATATAATAAACAAATGGTTTCATGAGTGTTTGGTCCTCAAGCAAAATGCACACACAGATTAGTGATAATTCTGAAATGTGTACAAACAAGCAACAACAACTAAATGATTGATAACACCTATAATGATCCGTAAGCCATTTTACGTCAGCTATAAAAAAAATATAACCGCTTTTAATTTAAGTGAACTTCAAACAATCCTCACATAAACCCATAATAAATGTCATATTTACCTGTGCGCTTCCTGTCTAACAGGTAGTATATATACAGAAATTGAATAAAGTTATCAAACAGTCTGCGCTGCATAAATTATATTTAGACTAATCCTTATTAAAGTTACAAAAGTTGGTCTCCACATAGTGCTATGTGGCTGGTCTCAGATGACCGTGGAGGTCCTGGGCTGGTGTGCGGTTGTGAGGCCGGTTAGATGTACTGGCAAATTCTCTGAAACACCTTTGGAGACGGCTTATGATAGAGAAATGAACATTCAATTCACGGGCAACAGATCTGGTGGACATTCCTGCAGTCAGCTTGCCAATCGCACGCTCCCTCAAAACTTGCGACATCTGTGTCATTGTGCTGTGTGATAAAACTACACATTTTAGAGTGGCCTTTTACTGTGGACAGCCTAAGGCACACCTGTGCAATCATGCTGTCTAATCAGCATCTTGATACGCCACACCTGTGAGGTGGATGGATTATCTCAGCAAAGGAGAAGTGCTCACTAACACAGATTTAGACAGATTTGTGAACAATATTTGAGAGAAATAGGCCTTTTGTGTACATAGAAGTCTTAGGCTGTTTACACGGAAACGATCTGAAGAGAAAACGCAAAAGTGGCGTTGCGTTATCAATTTTTATTCTGCGTTTAGAAGAGCGTTATGGGGGGGAAATCTGCGTGCGTATGGTGACGCAAAAGTGTGTGATATTTGATGTAGTATGCACTCCAGGCGGCTAGGGGGCAATGTGAAGCACTGCCACACAACAACACCAAGTCCTTCTACTTCTCTCGAAATCAAAACATGGCGAAACGAACAGCAAAAAGAATCTTGTACGTTTATCAGAGCCGCTAGGGCAACTTGAAGGTCCGACGTATGGAAATAATCCCACATGATATGTTCCTGTACTGGCGCATGCCTGTGATGTAAACGCGTACGTGACGAGGTCCACCGTGAGCAGATTTGCGTTTTTACCCTTTAGACAGGAACGCGACGGTGGAGCGTTTTTAAGATTTCCACTCTGGAGGGTGGTTTCACTTTTTTGCGTTTTTAAGCCCCAAAAACGCCGTCGCCGTGTAAACGAAAGGCACATCCGATCAAATATTTTTACGTTTTCCCCCGCGAGCGTTCTCGTGCAAACAGGGCCTTAGATCTTTGAGTTCAGCTCATGAAAAATTTGCGTTTATATTTTTGTTCAGTGTAAATCAATTTTTTCCAAACACAAAACACATTAAACCTTTTTTTATTGAAACTAAAATGAAAAAAGCTATTTTATTTGGGGCTATTTATTTATTTTACTGGTGTGTTGATGAAGGATTTATTCTCTCTCCATTTTTCTGTCCTCTCCACCTGTAGCTCAATGCCGTCCCACACAGACGCCTCTTACGACGACCTCTTCGGTGCTCTGCAGTGCTATGCGGTGTGTGAGCAGCGGCTGGGAAAGTGAGGAACCGTCCGCAGAGAGCAGAACTGGGTCCGCAGAGAAGGAACTGAACGATGGAGGGGGTCCATCCCTCTCTTCATGTTTACAGTACGAGCACAGGAACCTCTGCGCCAGCAACACGCTACTGCTGCCCTTCTCTGTCTGGATCATCTCTGCTCCTCTCCGCCAAGGCCTGCTGTGTGTGTGTGTGTGTTTGTGTGTGTGTGAGAGATTATGCTTGTATGTGTGAGTCTCTGTGAGTAACTTCACGCAGAAAACTACACGAGTGCTGCCCTACGTTACGCCGGTCACAAAGAACGTTAAAGAAACGTGGTTATATGTGTAAATTTACTCTTTTTTTTTTCCTTGGCCGTATCTCTGGACACAGTCGAACGATGACAGTCTGCTCCAGTGCACTGAACTCTACAGAAGTTCGTCCGTCTCTCATAGCGTGACTTTTGAGCTCTTGGAGAGGGAAACAGAATAATGAACTGTTGGTGAACTATACGATTAAAGCACTTCTAGTTGCACAGCTACAGTGAAAACGTGCGAGGGTTTTCTATTCGACAAATCTTCTGCATGCTTAATCTGTCATATCGCAAGTCCATGAAGGCTTTCCAAGTGCGCCGTAAATGGTTGTGTTTGTAATTGTTGTTTGAATGTGCGCGAGCATGCCACAAATGACTCTAATTAGGATTAAAACCCAGAAGTTTGTAATTTCAAGTGCGTAAATTGATTGCTCTTCATTGTCAACCCCCGAAAGCTCTCATTGGTTGTAATGGCTTGTGGCGCTAATTGTTTTTATTTGATTTTACTTTCTAATCAGTAAATATTGTTTCATTCAAAAGTCTGTTGTTTTCTCAGTCAAGATCTCTGGATCAGAAATGTTTCATTAATATTTCGTGAGTTTTTTTTAAAAAAATCCTAAAATGCCACAGGCTTATCATCATGCAAGGCCCCTATGAAGAAGTCTTAAATGTGTAATTCACAGGTTGCCATTGGATGGGTTTGTTCGCTAGTGTTCAGTGTGAATGTACAATAAACGTTACTGATATCCTTTAACAGTAGTTGTACTGAGAGTGGCATTGATTCTTCTGCAGTGGAGTCGACGTGAAAAGAGGAATGATTTTCTGTTGCGCTTTCCTGATTTCTGACTGGTGTGCATATTTTTCTCTCAACTTGAATTTCATCTGACAGTTCATCCGGCTGGCACTTTTATCCACAGTGACTTACATTCAGGCTATATGTTTTATCACTATGCTCCCTGGGAATTGAGCTCATGACATTGGCATTTCGAGCCGCATGCTTTACCAGTCGCAGGAACTCTGCTGTATTGGCTACTCTAAGAGTAATTCAGCTTTTTATTCTTATTGTTCACGTACAGTCCTGTCCAAATGTTTCGGGTCGACGAATACCGTTACAATTTAAAATAACAATTTTCTGGTTTAATGTTTTAAAATGTCATTTATTCCTGTGATGGAAGAGCTGAGTTTTCAGCATCATTACTCCAGTCTTCAGTGTCACATGATCCTTCAGAAATCATTTTAATTTGCTACACAAAAAACATTTCTTATCAATGATATACAGGTGAAACTAGAAAAATTAGAATATTGTGCAAAAGTTATAATTTTGATTATGGCTTGCAGCTTATGACAACCCCAGATCTCAGATAATTAGAATATTACATGAAATCAATAAAAAAAAGATTTTAAATACAGAAATGTCGGCCCTCTGAAAAGTATAATCATGCATATGTATATAGTTATATATACTAAATATATTAGTTTCACCTTTTAATTTAAATGACTGAAATACATTTTTCGAGTTTCACCTGTGTGTGTGTGTGTGTGTGTGTGTGTGTGTGTGTGTGTGTGTATATATATATATATATATAAACATGATACACTTTTTTTTGGTACAGGATGCTTCAGAAAAGAGCAGCATTTATTTGAAATGGAAATCTTAAACACCTCCAAGTCCAGAAATGCAGCTTCTTAAAGTATTCACACTCTTAAGTCAGTGAGGACAGGAGGTGTTGTGAACATCTAGGCCACCGATTACATCCCGAGACTTATTATGGCTTCTGTCAGGTGTCATTTACTACAATTTTTTTTTTTAAGGGAAAAGACTGTGAAAATGGCTATTTTGAGAAGGAAAATGCCAGAACTGCTCTTCATTTGATGGTTCAAGGTCTATTATTCGTATCTACAGCCAACTATAGAGTTACTAAAATCTGCTTTTTATGTTCTCATAGAAATTTCATTATGGTTTGTTGCTGGGATTGAAAATACCTTGTTGCATTTTTTAAAGCATGTTCGCCTCAGGAGGACGAATAACGCTGTAGATTAACATAAATTTGGCTTCAATGTTTTAAATTTTCAATGCAGTTTGAAATTCAGTCTAGTCCCTTATCATCTTTAATGTATTACAAGCTTTTCCGTATTTATTTATTGCTATTTTTCATATCAATTAGATTTCATTTCATATTTTTTTTATGTGGATTGACAACCAGTCAGGTTGCGAGTATCTGAAGAACAAATTGGCGTGACCTATCTGCGAATGTTGGGAACAAAGAATTGCTGGTATACAAGTCATTCTGATGGTGAAGTGTGGCATGGAATAATGCATTGTCTAATTAATAAATCCATATTACACCTTTGTTTTAAATGATAATGGAAACTGAGTAGACAAGATGTTCACTGTTTTGCCTGTAGATGTCAGTGTCATAAATTTGAAGCCCAGCAAGATGTTTGTGTGATGTTTGTTTCTTTTGTTGTTGTTGTTTTTTTTTTTTAAATCAAATGTATGTAAATCTGAAATTTTAAATGTTATACAATTTGTTTCCTTGGAAATGTATTGTATGTAGAGTTTGTATAAAATTATAAGTTTTATATAGTCATATATTTTGTTTCGTCTTGAAACATAATTTTAATGATCAGTATCATATTTTAACCTTAAAGCAGTTACCATTAGATCGATGGATAGTGCTGGAAAGGAAAGATAGATAGATAGTGCTCAAAAGGATGATGGATAGATAGATCGATGGATAGTGCTGAAAGGATAGATTGATAGATAGATAGATAATGCTGAAAAGGATGATGGATAGATAGATCGATGGATAGTGCTGAAAGGATAGATTGATAGATAGATAGATAATGCTGAAAAGGATGATGGATAGATAGATCGATGGATAGTGCTGGAAAGGAAAGATTGATAGATAGATAGATAGTGCTGAAAAGGATGATGGATGGATGGATAGTGCTGAAAAAGATAGATGATAGATAGATACTGCTGAAAATTATTGATAGATAGATAGTGCTGAAAAGGATGATGGATCATCCATCCATCATCCTTTTCAGCACTATCTATCAATAATTAGATACACTAAAATAAATTTGTAAAACTAGTAACTTCCGGGCAACAAATAGCCAACAAGCTTCTGTATTTTATACCACAGTAAAATTCCTGTTAAACTAACTACAGTAGTTTAAAGCATAGGCCTACTGTAAAATAAAGTACAGCATTATAGCTACTGTTATTTTTATATTATTATTTTATTAATTTTAAGTCAAGTCACCTTAATATAGACTAACGCTATATATTCAATAACACCAGTAGCTACAACAGCCTTACTCCGGTTTCACCTTTTACATTTCATTGCTGAACTTCAATAGAATATACAGATTCACCAGCATATTACGCCATATTTCATCAATGAACAAAATAAAATTATAGCCATAAATCTACCAGTCAAATCTCAGTAGTCTAACGCTTTGGACCAGTACATAAATGTCGGAATGAGACATTTTCAAATAAATGTTTGAAGAGTTAAAGTTGTCTAACTTAGCCTAATTACCGGTAGTAGTAGAATACAACAATGACCAGAAAATACATATCATCTTAAAACGTTTTAAACCACATGCTGTAAAGACAAAAAGGTCGACGGCGACTTTTCCTGCATGTCTCGCGATGGTTCGTCGGTCTATGGCGGCAAAATGACATTGATTTGCCGCCATATCTGTCCGTCAGCGCGGCTGAAAGGGGAAGTGAGTGAGCGCCCGCTCCGATGTTCTTACGGACAACTCAAACGTATTTATACCGTGCAAATAACATTGGTACGAAACAAATAAGCTTATTGCTTGTGTATTAAAGTTGACCTACCAATTAAACGTTCTCATAGACTTTTCGTCTTCACAACGAGTCTCCCCGTCGGTCTTATACGTGGCACCTGTTTACCAAAGCAAATTCCTCGTATGTTTAAAACATTACTTGGCAATAAAGTTCCTTCTGACTTATATAAAATAGGAAAATATAGTCAGCACGGCTTTAATAGAAAATGAGCGCCTTCTCCAATCTTCCTACAGATATTTATTAACTCAAACGCATTTATACCTGCAAATAACATTAGAATAAAGCAATTACATGTGTTTTGAACTATACCTACCAATTTAACGTCTAACTTACTCCAGTCCTAGGAGGACTTTAATCTTTACACCTCTGCGGGAGGAAAAAGCCAGAAAATTAACGCTTGCTCAGATATTCTTAACTAAAACGTATTAACAGAAACGTAGCTTTATTGCAAATAACATCAGAATAAAACTTATAAAGCGATTTAAAAAATCTAAACAATTATAGTTATTTACCATGCTACTCTTGTGTGCTTTCATCGCCATGATGCGTCTGTC